>NC_081557.1:238928520-239119394 GCF_022355385.1 Mustela nigripes | reverse complement strand
AACTGAGGGTTGCCGGGGGGAGGGGGTTTGGGAGAAGGGGGTGGGATTATGGACATTGGGGAGGGTATGTGCTTTGGTGAGTGCTGTGAAGTGTGTAAACCTGGTGATTCACAGACCTGTACCCCTGGGGATAAAAATATATGTTTATAAAAAATAAAAAATTAAAAAAAAAATTAATGACAACATCCAGTACTCTTAAAATCTATCTAAATGAGATAAACAGGAATATGTGTGCTCTGGAAAGGCAAGGTAAAAGAAAGGAAGAAAGAAAGAAAGAAAGAAAGAAATATATATTGTTAAAGTGGGTGTCCAAACCTACCAAATCAGTGTTTACAAAACCAGGAGTAGAAATCACATCATATTTTATGAGTTGAAGTTTTCAAGACCAAAAAAAAAAAAAAAAAGAAAAGAAAAAAGCAAGTGGTTTAAAAAAAAAAAAAACTAAAAGGAGCAATTGTAACCATGGGAATTATATATAGTAGGGCTTTTACAATGATATTAAGCAAAGATAAATACTAGAGAGAAAATAAATGAGAGACATGAAAATAATATTGGATTTGAAATGTCTAAGAGCTCCTAACTATTTAATTCTCTTTATACTTCTTTAAATGACACATACGAAGAAATCCTGGCAAAGGTAGCCATGTTAAAATAATAAAGATATATGAATAATAGGAAGATGCGTTAAGGGAAAATGCACATAAATCCTGAAGTTTATCTAAATAAGATAAAAGCTTTGCAGTGAAAGGATCAACACAGTTTTTAAAAATTGAATGTCTTTCAATAGTTTAGAGTTATGAGTTATGAATTGAAGTCAGTAAGAGGAATTGCTCTAGTAGGAAAAAAAGAAAACCCCAAGAATATAGTGAAATAAATATACCGTGATGGGAATAAACTTCCAATTTCTGGTATGATCATGTAGCACCCACATTGTTAAAAACAAAAACAAAAACCCTCTCAAAATCCAAACTTTTAAACATTGTATAATTAGTAACATAAAATTGCACAATATTTGAATTTTTAAAATTATTTTGATATGAGATGCCATGACATTTTATTTTTATTTTAAGTGTAATGAAGATTACAACACAGGCTACAAACTTCAGTAAAGGATGTATGTTCAAATTAAACTGAATAATGAGAAAAGAATGTAATTATATTTTAAACTCCCAAATTGCTTAGAATCAACTAATTTGCATGAGACTAGAAAAGTCTTATTTGGCAAAGTGATAAATAAGAGTGATTCACAATTCTTGAATAAATACCAGTAATGAAGAATTATGGGATAAAGCTCTTTTGCTCTAGATAATGAAGAAGAAGAGCAGATTTACAGCTCAAATTACCTTATGATAACATTTCTTTCTCCTTTAAGATGAATCCTATTGTGGCTTCAAAAACTGACAGCTACTGGTTCGTTAGAGGCTTTGAAAGCAGTGAAGTCCTTGAAAGGGGATAGCTACAATAATTGCAAGGGAGAGATGAGGTCGGGAGTGTGGGTACAGAATAGAGGTGTTATTCAATATTGAGAGTGGGAAATGAAGAATGACTGAAAAAGCCCCAAGTATTATTTCTAATGGAAGTTGATATGGAAATCAATGTGAGTTATTGGTGAGACTGCAAATTTTTTTTTTTTTTAATTATTTGTTTATTTGAGGGAGGAGAGGCAGAGGCAGAGGGAGAGAGTCTTAAAGACTCGGAGCTGAGCATGGAACCCCACACCAGGCTTGATCTCACCTTCCTGAGATCAGGACCCTCGTTGGAACCAAGAGCCAATGATCTAACCAACAGTGCTACCCAGGCACCCAATGAAACTTCAGTTCTATGCCATTCATTTCAGCCTAAATTGTAGAATTGATATCTGCTGGGCACTGGTCTTGCTTTTAAGAGTTTAAAGTCTAAATTAAGGAGCACAAATTAAATGACCATAGGGACTATGGTTAGTAGGTTAAAAAAAAAAAAATAGAAGGTAAAATTTGCCAGATGCTAAAAAACAGAGAAAAGAGAAGATTATAGCAAGCTTAGGGTAGAGGGATTCCTTCTTAGAAAGAATACTGGCTATTCAGAGAAGCCTGTTGTTACCAACAGACAATGCAGGCCTAGCGGTACTAGCAATCGTCTCCCTCTACCTTCCATGCTTCTATCTTGCCTGCTTCCTCGCTCCTCTCCCTTTTCCCCTCTCTGTTCTTTTGTTCTTCTTTCCCCTTCTTTTTCTTTTTTTTTTTTTAATATTTTTGTTTGTTTGCTTGCTATTTATTTATTTATTTATTTGACAGACAGAGATCACAAGTAGGCAGAGAGGCAGGCAGAGAGAGAGGAGGAAGCAGGCTCCCTGCTGAGTACAGAGCCTGATGCGAGGCTCGATCCCAGGACCCTGGGATCATGACCTGAGCCGGAAGGCAGAGGCTTTAACCCACTGAGCCACCCAGGTGCCCCTCCCCTTCTTTTTTTCATTTTATTCCCTCCCACTCCTTTCAACTTCTCTTAGTTTTTCCTTTTAATTCTTTTTTTTTTTACTTTCATTTTTTTCAGTACATGTCAGAAAGCCAAATTTTACGCAAAGCCTCTTTCAATTTTTAATGCTGCCAAATGACTATGAGAAAAGAAACCCTGAAAAACCATATGTATATGGGAATAGATATAGTTCCTGGACTGCCATTTTCAAACCTTGGTCTAAATAATGTAGTTGTTACAGTTTAAATTATGTGATTAGTCCTGGATTGAGGACAATTCAAAACACTGTTAGTGAGTTCCTTATTCCATGAAGGCAAGCAAGTCTTAATTAAATGGAATGAAGATAATTTGGGGTCATGAATTTCTCTCTTCATTCTCTGCTGGCAGATTTAGGGAATGGTACTTACGGTGGGTGCACCTGTTAATAATGTTCTACTCCACTGGCTATTAACAAAAGATCACAGTCTTTTTAAATTACCATTATTTAATTTGCTTTGTGGCTCTAAATTTGGAAATTGTCATAGATACATGATTAAGAGAATGAGGAAATTATTCAGAATATCTTCAAAGATTCCCTGACAGTGAGATCAATTGTGCCAAGATTGCTTTTTGCAAAGGACATTGTCTTTTGCAAAGGAAACCCCACTGATAGAAGCACATGGAGATATAGTCTGCACAAAATCAAAGACATTAAATTGTAAAGAATAATCTGGCTGGTACCCCAGGGTATGGCCTGGATAAAGCAATAGTAAAGTTTTCATCTTTAATTTAGGTATTTCCAAGACAGGGTGAAATTCATTATTAAAATCTTCAATTGTGGTCCCATCTATTTTAAACTACACATTTAACCAAGCTGGTTACTCTAAGTGTTCACATGTAATTCTGCCCATTGTCATGAATGCCCTTGGAAATCTGTATCCTTTGATTCACCTCATATTATGGAAAATAATTAATCATATTTTCCATCATTACATCTCTGCTTCATGTCTACAAGTGCAAAGAGTTTTATAATTTAATGTGGTAAGTTTGTTCTTCACGGGTCTAGTTTTCAAACTCTTCTTTGGGTCCCTCAGTCTAGCACAGAACAGAAAATGTCTAGGGATCTAACAAATCGTCTTCATATTGAATTAATTGAACTTAGCTTGTGAGACAATTAGGCTCCTTGTGAGTCTAAGGATAGTTCAGAGATGAAATAGAAATAAAGATATTTTGTTATATTGAGATAAGTCATGTCTACAGAAATTAAATAGCACCAAGCATATTTAATTTCTCCTTAGAAGTTGAATTTTCATAGCTTTTATTTTTAACTACTGCATTTCACTATTTATAATAAATTCAAATATGTTTAATTTTATAGTTTTGGGAAAAGGATCACATCCATGGTGATAAAATACCAATTTTTTTTTTTTTAGTTTGAATGACTCTTCCATTGTAAACTCAACTTCCTTAAGAGGCATTGGATATAGTAAAAAGTATTGGAAAAAAACTAGCTAGAAAAATATGGATTCTTATCCTTGTTTTGTCATACTTTAATGATGTGACCTGGCTATGTCAGTCATCTCTCTGAGAACTAATATTTTAGCAGCCTAGAAAAATAACATTTACTTTTCTGAAATGGATGTTTGAAATAGTTGCGATGTAGATAAATAAGAATTCGCATAAAAGCAGTATCACTATGCACATATATAATTGTACTTTTTTCCCCAGAGCCTTATCATAGTTATAATTGTGTAATTTTTAATAATATCTCCTGACTTCAGGGGTGCCTGGTCCTGTGGTCCATTAAGCCTCTGCCTCTTGGTTTGGGCTGAGGTCATGATCTCAGGGTCATGAGACCGAGCCCTATAACTTTCCTCCACACTCAGTACAGAGCCTGCTTGAGATTCTCTCTTCCTCTGTCCCTCCCCCGCTCTTTCTCTCTCTCTCAAAAATAAATAAAAAAATATCTTAAAAAATATCCATTAACTCTAATAATTTCCAAGCACAGATGTGCAGTAGTCATAATAGATTAGGTTATGCTGTACACAAACAACCTCCAAATACCAAGGGCTTGAGCATAAAGAGTGTTTTTGCTCATACCATGCAAGACCTTGGGACCATATTCTGCATCGCATTCCCTGAGGCTGCCAAAGCAGGTGCCCTCTGGACTACTCCCAGTATTCTTGGCAAACTGGAACGCTACCACTCTGGCAAGGGAAAAGCTCGCCAGACAGGTCAGCAACTTAATGCTTCCATTTCACAAGGCCTGAATTTGTTTGTTAAGACTCCATGAAAAAAAGTGTCACAGACTTAAACAACAGAAATTTATTTTCTCACGGTTCAGGGGAGATTGAAATGTCAGCAGGCTTGGCTTCCTTCTTCTGAGTCTTCTCCTTGGCTGTAGAGAGGCGTCTTCTCACTATCTCTTCACATATTCTTCCCTGGACATGTGTCTTTGTCTTAATCTCTTCTTTTAGGGACATTAGTCATATTGGATTAGGGTCTGCCCTAATGAACTTATTTTAACTTAATTACCCCTTGAAAGTCTCTATCTGCAAATACAGTCAGATTCTGAAGCTCTGGGGGTTAGGACTTCTACATAAAAATTTTGAGGAGATACAATTCAGCCCATAATAAGAGCTCATCCAATGAGAGTGGCTGGGAAGGATAGCATCAATGACTATAATCACTATCTTTCCATTGGTATATCAAATTGTATGGCATGTACTTGTTACTTAGTAAAAAAGTTTGTAATAAACTGTTACTGATACGCCAGGCATCTTTTTTTTTTGAAAATATATGTATAATTGCACATGTAATATGTAAGTATAATTCTATATATAATATACTGTCATCTACTTTAATCAAAAAACATATCCTATAAAGCTTTAAACAAAGGTATGCAATAATTTTTCCCTCTTTGGAGTAAAAATGCTGAAAAGTATCTTTTTTTCCCTCCAGTGGTCTGTTTTTGTCTTCCTGTTATAACTGAACTTCTACCTACCTCTTTTCAAGCATAGAACTTACGCTCTCCATGAATAGTATTTCAATAAATCACATACTATTGATGGAAAGGAATCTATTTCTGAATGAGGCCCAAACACAGAAACCATCAGTAAATCAGTCTTACAAGGCTCATATATCACCTGGCTCATTAGAACCCACGCTTGCTCAACTTAGAAATGAAATGAGACTTCCTCAGTGGGATTGGTTCCAGATAGAGGGACAGGGAGTAGTTCTATAGGACAATTTATTGTCTCAGGGTTCTGTCTCAAATATTAATATAAAGTTACATGGGATAGAGGACATTAAGCACATTTTCTCAGCTATATGTATAACTTTGTTGATACTTTCTACTATCCTTTAAGGAAATTAGAATATTTTTTTTAATATTTCAGTGCAAAAGGATCATTACCTATCTGTGGCTCATTTACAATAATATCATCTTGATTCCAACCTTCAGAGGATGGAAATGGATATTGACCAGTTGTTTTAGCAGTGGAAAATGAACTTCAATTTAATGCTTGTATAATAACATTATAATGGCAATGGTTACAAAGAAGATGTTCATTATTTTACACATAGGATAGATAGCTTGGCTTCCTTATAGTCTTAATAAGTTTTTGTAATTTAATTATTATATTCTCCTTAATATAGATGAGTTGCAGTGTGAAGATAACCCAGTTCTTTAAAAATAGAAAAGAATGGCCAATTAAAACAATCCTGTGGTCACTACTTCTATTTGGTTATTTTTTTTAAAGTATTAGTCCTTTAATTTTATTACATATTGATATGCATTTTCAAAGTTGCAAACAAAGGCATCCCAAGAAAGGAAATTTTGTTTCTGAGAAAGTGAAAGTAATTTCGACCACAAGATCACATTCTGCATTCTGGTAGAAAAAGTAATCTAGGAAATGTCAAATTTTATAAGTCAGTTTGCGGTTTTATAAATCATTTCAGGTTTAAACTAAGTCAAATCTGGAATCCCTAGAAGGCACGAGAAAGTTTCGCCTGCTCCATGCCACTCTAAAGGAGCCTTCAGGGGGCTTATAACTTTCATCAGACCATCTTCCCCTCATTAGGCCTCCCCTAAATAGCTTTCCTCTTATTCAAAAAATAGATGCCAGACTTAGGGTTAGTATGAGATTGGTTACCACCCCAGCAGTATATACCACAGACAGAACTGTTCCACACGGCTTGTTGTTTCCTTGACCTTAACACCAGAAGCTAGGCATTGGGTCTCCATTCTCTCAGAAGCATCTGTTACCGTAAAGGGATTCCTGATTCAATGCTGATTTGGGTTGAGGGTCTGGGGTATGACCCTCAGCTACATTCACAGTTCTGTGACTGACTTTACAATTCTCTCCTTCTCCTCAGAAAATATTTAGTCTGAAGGGGGTTAGTTAGATAAACCTAGTAAAACTAGTACCTCTCTCCTTTTTCTGTCTGTTAATGTAATTGGAGGCTTTGGAAGATAAATGTAAAATTGTGATGCCTTTGTTTTCCAGTTGCTCTATATTGCCCCTTCCTTGGGACAGCTGGTCTCTCTGAGTGATTGGAAGGTAGGAGGAGCATCTCTGACAACAAAGAGTGATCAGGACAGAAAAGCAAAAGCAACAGTGTAATAATGCTTTTCTCCTCAGTCACAGGTTAGAAACTGCGGAGGGGGAATTCCTTTTCTATTTGGCAGCAAGAAATATAATAGGAAGATGATGAGCTTCAGAGTCAGATGCTTGCATCTGAGTACATCACTTTTAAAATTCTTGGTCTTGTTTTTATTTATTTATTTTTTTATTTGAACCAACCAAAGAATTACAAACATGTTTACCCTTAGGATGATAAAAAAATTGGTAACACAGTATTTGACATATACTGTTGGGGTAAAATATGGTTTCCTGCTATTACTAGCATCAGAACAATGTATTATATAGAGTCACTTCCAATATTTTATCTACTTAAATCTACTTTGGTTTCTATAATTTTAAAATGCCATTTCTAATGTCCTCATTTTACTATTTTAAATCTGCATTTTCTATTATCATGGATCAGAGTTAAGTAGATTTCCTTGAACTCAATTTCTTGTGCATTAACTTCTTTCTCTCATTCTCATTTCACTTTGTGAAAGCTATGCTCTTATGGTTTAGGACAGTTAAGTAGATTTCAAAAGCCCAATTTTCTTTTTATCAACATGATAATATATTTGAATTCCTTAGTAATGGTCTTTCATCACACTATTTTGTTTTAATTCTTTCCTCTTCTGCTGGATGTAAAATTCTTTACACAGATGCTTTTGCATGGAACTTAAAAAGAGTTTTCCTCTAGTTGAAATGGTATAAAGGAGTGGATGATGGCTATGCTGAAAAAAGGTGATTTAGGATATGGTGTCCGTTCTGTCTCAATTCATGGTATAACTTTGAACGAATCCCCTCATCTGTGAGGGGTTCGGTGACCTCATCCGTTGAATGATTACATTCAGTTAAATTATCTACTAGAGTTTCCTTGCAGATCCAAATTGTATTCCACTTGAATCTGTATCTCGGCTAACAGTATTAACCAGCCCTGTTTTAGGCATTGTGCCAGACGTTTCACAGGTGAAATCTCATTTAATTCTCACTCTATGATGTATATGGTATTATCTGTATTTTACAGATTAGGAAATGAGAGTTTAGAGAAGTTAGGTGACTTGCACAAGGTCGTACAACTGGTAATTAGTAGGGTTTTTGACCTGAAATCAGGTCTTTCTGACTCCAAATGTTTTTATTTTCATTTACCATTGCCATAATCTTCCTAAAGGGAGAGAAATGAATTTCAGAAGATCAAGTAAAGTGTCTAAGTCATAAAAATTGGAGAACTATTCTGAAAATAGTTGCACTGAGATTAACAAGTTATTTCTTTTATTGTTTTCATGTGATATAAATTCATATTAGCGATATAATTCTAATTTTGAAAGAAAGAATAAAGATGTATGATAATCTGTTCTGCAAAACCCAGTTTTTTTACTACTAACAAATTGTACTTATGAATAAAACCAGCAATAATACTTTAGTTAATACTAAACCATGTGTTTAAGGGTGAAGTTGGAAGTTGGCACAGAGAAGGGTAAGGAAGTATAATAGATGCTACAATTCCACAAATTTTAAAATCCAGAAGGTGGTCTTTATTAAAAATGCTGTGGTTCAAGCAGGTTGAATGTCTATATCCAAAAATATTGTCCTCTTTATATGTTATGTCAATATCTCATTTCTAAAAGAAAGAAACTTAGTTTGAATGAATGTGAGCTTCCATTCTTTAAGAAGCTCAATGGAGGGGCGCCTGGGTGGCTCAGTGGTTAAGTCTCTGCCTTCGGGTCAGGTCATGGTCTCAGGGTCCTAGGATCGAGCCCCGCATCGGGCTCTCTGCTCAGCAGGGAGCCTGCTTCCCTTTCTCTCTCTCTCTGCCTGCCTCTCTGCCTACTTGTGATCTCTGTCTGTCAAATAAATAAATAAAATCTTAAAAAAAAAAAAAGCTCAATGGAATTCTCTCTTGATAAACCTTGGTGTACAAGAGAAGTGAAAGAAAGGATACCTGGAACAAAAGAAGCAACAGTCACACACACTCACACACACACACACACAATGTGGAAGGCACAAATGAAAGATAAGTTTATATTAAAAGCTCATAAATTGAATGTGCTTATGTTTGTTATTCACTAATAAATAATCAAACTATCTACATGTTAACAGATTTGCTATCTACTTATTGATGGATAGCTTTGATTTGGCATCTAAGCTCCACTATTTCCAACTTAAGTGTTCTTGTAAAAGTTATTTTATCTCTCTTAATAATAGTACCTGCCTCTTAAGTAGGTACTTATAGGTGAAGAGAGAATAAAATGAAATAAGTTATGTATAACTTTTGATATAGAGTCTTCATAAAAGTAACTTAAAATTTACAGTTGTTGGCGTTACTGCATTATAAGGAAAAAAAAGGAGGGGGAGTGGAGCAATGTTATTTTTTGGAGTAACAAATGATAGAAAAATTAGGAAACTACATTTCTTTTTTAAAGATTTTATTTATTTATTTGACAGACAGAGATCACAAGTAGGCAGAAAGGCAGGCAGAGAGAGAGTGGGGGTGGGTGGTGGGAGCAGGCTCCCTGCTGAGGAGAGAGCCTGATGCAGGTCTCCATCCCAGGACCCTGGAATCGTGACCTGAGCTGAAGGCAGGGGCCACCCAGGCACCCCTACATAACATTTCTTTAGGCTCTCTTCTCCCAGAAAGGAGGATGATTTCAAAATTAGAAAGGAAAAAGTAAAGAGGACATGAGGAGCTAATAACAGGGTCAATGACCTATTTGAGAGTCATCTTCTCCCTTTGCCATAGTGAGAGTCTCATCACCTGTCATTTGAATTACTTCTGGGCAATAACCATCCGACCTCTAGTCTCTCACTGATTCCAATATTCCATTCATGTTGTCAACACTCACCAAAAAAGAATCTCCAGAGATTCTATAATATCCTTCTCTATTTAAAGTCTTCAGTGCCCTTTATTCCCAGAGGATAAATTTGGAATGGCATTTGTGGCTTTTACCAAATTGCACCGAATTTAAATCTAACAGCACATTTTTTTTTTTTTTTACTTATAATTTATGCCTTGGTGTGTATTATAATCTTACTCAGAGTACTTTAACCGCTCCTCCTTTTGATGATAAATCATTTTTTTTCCTTTAGAATTCAGTTTAGTATTACCTTTTTAAAGTCTTTCTCAAATCTCCATGGTTTAGTTAATTTAATCTTACTCTTCTCCCAGGTTCCTTTGAATATGATTTTGTTGTGAAACACTATATTTGTTCAAAAGTCTATCTTCTTCACAGTATTTTGAGCTCCTCAAGGACAAGGACCTGAATTGATTCTTAAAACAGCAAGGTCTACTGTGGTATCTGGACCATTTTATTAATATCTGTTAACTGGGTAAACAAATAATAAATAATAAATAAATAAGTGTGTTAAATCCCTGGACATTTCTAGGATATTTAAAGCAATATAGAAAGTTTTTATTTCAATAATCAGTGAGATTCACCAAAAACAAGTATATGAAACTGAACTTGTTTGTTTTATACTAATAATGTATTTTATATTTATTTGTGGTGCAGATCCACAATTGTCTCCAAAACCATTTTCTTTATTCCTTAGTAACAGAATACCTAAATTTTTACTGGGCACATGGGCACACAGAATTTAAAAAAGCACTTTCTAGATTTCTTTTAAGCAAGATATGGCTGTATGACTAACTATTAGATAATAGGATATATGTGGAAGTGTCATGAAACAGCTGCCAGAATCCTTTCCTAAAACAAATTTGCATTGTACATTCTTCTTTACCCTTCCTCCTTTATGCTGCCTGGAATGTGGGTGTAATAATTGGAACTTGGAACAGCCATCATGAGCAATGACTTGACCTTGGGATTGGAGACCATGAATGATGAAGAAATAGAAAGAACCTGGGATCTTGAGAATTGTATAAAATAGAGCATCTATACTAGCTTTGGACTACTATCTCATACTTCTAAATGAAAAATAGATAAGTTCTTATTACACTTGAAGCACTTTTATTCTGGTTCTCTGTTAACATATACTATGAATTAGCAGATAGAATTCAGGGCATAACCTATAATTCAACGCTGAGTGTATTTTGAAATATGTACATTGCAGAGACAATAAGAGTCTTGCTTATTGCCATAGGACTGGTAAGTAGCAACATATGGAAAGGAATTTGGACTCCTTGCCTTCTAATTTTGTGACATCACATACCTATACAACTTCCCCCAAGCTTTTGTGCCTCATTTGTGGAGGATACAAAGTCCATCTCAGAAGATGGTCATAAATGAGATGATGCTTAAATGCTCAGTAAATGTCCATTGCTTTCCCCAGTGGAACTATCTTTGCTAAATCTGTAGGAGTAGAAGAATATTCTTGACAGTTTATCAGAATTCCAGGAAAATACTTGGCAAATTATCTTCGGTATGACATACTTATAGATAAGATAGAAAAATGTGCATGTGTTAAGTGATAGAACTATTCAATAAATGCACAGCCACCCCCAAATGTGTTGTTAAATAGATGATTGTCACCTTGAGGGAGGTATTTTGTGGCCTGTCATAAGATACACTATTTAGTCTTATAAATTTTTATCAGTCACTTGACTGAAGGGAGGTTTGTCAAAGTTACAAGTGATGCAATGTTGGCAAAGGAAGCTAAGGTTTTAGATGATGGATGAAATGTTTAATAGTTTATTTCAACAGTTTTATCCAACAACCTTAACTTGTAGATCTAAATTAACAAGAATCTTAACAGAATTAACAAGAATCTTAACTTTTTTAAAAATTTAAAAATTGAAATATCAATTGCACAAGTACTGAACTGAGACACCTGGCTTAAAAGAAGCTCAAATTGAGTTTAAGCTTAATAAGTAACAATAGTAATTAAGGAACGTTATGATTTTTTGTTGTCAATAAAAGTCTATATTAGGGTTTTACCAAGTATGTTTTGTAAACAATTCAGGTCAAAATTCTTTGGAATGTTTCTTTAGTATTTATATTCATACCGACTTCAAGGGAAATACATTTAAAATATGTGTCCCAAAAATTTCTTGGGAAAGAGGGCTTTAAATATTGAAAATCACTGATTTAGATGAGTGAAGTATCATTTTTAGAATATTCTTCTCCATTCTGGAAACTGCATATTAAAAGATACATTATTGATTCTGGGTCTATCCAGAATGATATCCATTTGGCAAAAGGATTAAAAAGGCTATGGCTTGTAAGGATTCAAATGAGAAGTTGAGATTATTTATACAGTAGAAAACTAGACCCACAAGAATCATATTAGCAGTCTTCATATATTGAAAGTGTTTTTGTCTAGAAGCAGAAGGTAGAACTTAATATCATGGAGCCAATACTACAGTAACATGTAAGCAGGAGTCTTGATTCAGTCAAATCAAACACATACAAATTTGATGCTGTCATTTTTCTGTAATTATTCCAGCAGAAACTGGAAGAACATCTTGCAAGAGGACTTTTCATTTTGGCAGGAATTTATTACACGATTTCTAGTGTTTGAATAATCTTGGTACCTTACTTTCGCTTTTTGTTCCTTCAAATCACTCATTGATAGGAAACTCAAAATCCCTGTGTTAAGAATGTAAAACCACAAGAATACTTTACTTCTAATTACTAGGGTAACTTAGAACTGTTGGACCTGAAGAAACAAGCTGTGACCCTCTCAGTTTACCTGGAAGGTGAAAGCAATCACTCAATCCGAATCCAATCCAATAAAAACTTTATATGTTAGTTTTTTAATTGATAAAAACATTAAATACATATTTTAATTATTGATGGAAAGTATATGAATATGATATATTGCTTTCTAGCATTAAAAATATCTACTGTCCACTGAAAATATCCTAGGTGTAGCCTTAAAACTCTCCTAAAATCTCAGTGAAAACACACATATTTAGATTTGGGGGGAAATATTATACTAGCATTGGTCTTCATGCTTGTTCATACATACACCCACTGCTAATAGATTTGGTCAGTATTTTCCAAGGAATTGTATAGTGAGAACATTAGTGCTTTAAAGAGATATAGTATGTCCAGTTCCATAAGGGGTGAAATCATTGATTTGTGTAAGCTCTTTCCTGCTGGTGCCTTCAGAACTGACTGAGCTAGCAAGAAATTCAGAATCTATCTTACCATATCTTCATATGATTATGTTTATTGCCCCTAGAACAAAGTTAAAAATTAATTGAGCTCTAAGGTCAAATTTTTATCAACATTATTTTTTAAGTCAATTTAATTCTTAAAGAGTAACATTTCAACAGAGCTCCTAAGCTAATAATTTTTTACATGCTTTATGGCATAAGGGAAATATATTTAGATAATAAATCCCCAAGTTATTTAATACTGTTTGCTGTAAATTTAATGTATAAAGCATTCAGTGATAACTATAAAAATATATTTAAAAAATTGTCAATTCATTAACTTCTACTCCGAACAGAGCCTATGTGTTATAAGAGTGTCCTAAATACACAGATGCAAAATCCTGGCACTCACATTGCTTATAATATAGCTGAGAAGATAAAACATTAAAGTGAAATAAATTACACATGTCTCCAAAGAGTATAGATCTTTAAGCATGAATTAATGTGTTTAAAACGGGCCGTTAAGAAGTAAGTTATAGTGATAAGTAAGGATATAACTTTGGAATCAGGGCTAGAAACTGTTTCTATTTTGAGTAGAGGGTAGTATATTTCAGGAAGTTAAAATTAAGTAACTAAAATGAGAAGGTTGAAATATTATCAGCACCACATAAAGATTAGAGCATGAACTTGCAGTCCAAGTGACTTCCTCACCTGGACGGTTTGCTGTGATATGCTCAATGTGTTAACGTATCTAAGGGAAGATCCTATCATTTAGGAGATGTGCTGCTTGTCAAGGAGAGACAGAAAGGTAGGTCTCAGGGGCAAATGCCTTTACAAAAGGCCGTGGTCTCTTTCCCATCTTCCTTCTAGCTACCTTTCACCACATCCTCCCTGGGCACCCCCACTCGCTTCGTCTTACTTTCCTAACTGATTTCTTTGGCATTTACATCCCTATTAGTTTTGTATTACTGTTCCTTATGTATATCTTTGTGTGTTATATGTTACCTTCCTAGTAAAGATGATACTGATTTAGCTCTTAACTTTGCCAGGGACATTTGCTTCACCCATTCTCCAATGCAGTTATATTATGATTTTTGTTTGTATCTCTACTCAGTTGTTATGAACATAAACATATTAACATCTGAGCCATGAAATGTAACAAAAACAGCAGCAGCAACAACCACCACACAAAATTCTTCTTTAGCATTCAATCGGTATTAGATACAAGTTTCATTTCCCTTCTCTTCCGTTCTTATTCTTGGAGTTCAAAGTTATTTCTTTAGTTTTTAAAGATTTTTATTTGGCAAAGAGAGAGAGCACAAGCAGGGGGAGCAAGAGAGAGAGAAGCAGGCTCCCCACTGAGCAGGGAGCCTAACATGAGGGTCGACCCCAGAACCCTGGGATCATGACCCGAGCTGAAGGCAGCCACTTAACTGACTGAGCCACCCAGGTGCTCCTCAAAAGTTATTTCTTACTTTCTCTTTTAAAATCATCCAACCATTTTTAATCTTTCTTTCTTTCTTTTTTTAAACAGGTGACTTTTTTTTTTTTTTTTTTTAATTTGACAGACAGAGATCACAAGTACGCAGAGAGGCAGGCAGAGAGAGAAGGGGAAGCAGGCTCCCCACTGAGCAGAGAGCCCGATGCGGGGCTCAATCCCAGAACCCCGGAATCATGACCTGAGCTGAAGGCACAGGCTTTAACCCACTGAGCCACCCAGGCGCCCCACATTTTAATCTTTCTAATATAATTGGTCTTCCAAGCAATATAATGGTCTTTTAGTCCATTAAACACACACACACACATACCACACACACCAAAGATACTACCAATTTCATTGATTTCTTGACTATCACTCCTGGAGTCTCTCCTCCATCTGTTTCAATCTGACTGTTGTCTGGGTCCAGTGGGCCACAGCATACTAGCAGTTCCCACCATCCTGTGGATTTCTTTCTCATCTCTCCTGCTAACACCCTTCTTATGTTGGAGTCCCACACTTTCATTTTCCTTCATTTAATTCCTCATTTTGCTGGAGCATATCCTCAAGTCAATTTCTGGGAAGGGATTTAAGAAATGATTTTTGACACACTGATTGAAAATATCTTTATTCTGTTCTCAAACTTCAGAGTTCAGTACCTAGAATTTCATGAAGGAGTTAATTTTTCTCCCAAATTTAATGATGATGGTCCATACACGGGCTTCTAACTCATTATTGCCATTGAGCGGTCTGAAATCAACAATCTGATTTCTGAACTTTAGCTTCTTTTTATTTTTCTTTCCTATCTTCATTATACTAGGCAGCAAAAATATCTTTACATTTGGAAGCTTGGTTCCTTTGGGTCTGTAAACTTTTTCCATATTATTTAGTTAATAGTTTCTTTCCCTCTATTTTTCCTATTTTAAAATTGCTATTAATATAGACGTCCTTCTAATCATTTTTGTTTGTTTATTTCCTACTTTGCCTTTTATTCTATTTTTTAGGAGGTATCTTCAAACTCATGTTGTTATCTGTTGTGGGGGGTGCAAAGAGAAAAGTGTATTCCCCACTGAGCAGGGAGGCCAACTGAGGGCTAAATCCCAGGACTGTGGGATCATGACTTGAGCTAAAGATAGATGCTTAACTGACTCGGCCACCGAGGTGCCCCTACAGTTATATTTTTAATTTCTTAAATCATTCTGTTCTCTGCATGTTTGTCTGTTATCTCTTCATACTCATCTGCGCTTGTTTCAGAGTGGCAATATCTTCTTTTTTATCCCTTTGGATATTAAGTAAAACATTTTGAAGCCTTTTTATCCTCTCTTCTGCCTGGTTCTCCTGACTTCCTTTTTACGGATTATTTTAGTCTCTTGTCTTTCACATCAAAAGATTTTCTGAAATGTCTATTGATCCTTGATTAGATAATTCTGTTTAAGACACATACACTGAATCTTCAGAATCTTGGTACATACTTTAAGGGAAATGAGACTTGTTACCAGCTGGGATTCATAGATCCACATAACTCAGGGTTTGTTATGCTGGGTACATTTTCCTTGACAGTGAAGTAATCTTGTCTGTCACTTGGGAAATATACATTTGGCTGTGAGTGTTTTTTTAAACTGACTAAAGAAAGAGGATTATATGTGGTTGATTTTCAATACGGTGATTTCTGGTCTCTCTTGTGCCTGGTTCCCTCCAAAGTTGGGTCCTTCTAGATTAACATCTCCAGAAGGAAATCCTGGAATCCAAGAACTACTTATATAGACTTTCAACTACTCCTCTTATTTTTTTCCTTACTGCTACTCCTACTTTTAGAGTTATAAGTTTCAATTTCTTAATCTTTCTGGATTTCTAAAAATCAGTTTGTTTTCTGCATTGGATAATTAAGTTTCAGCTTATTCAGGGCTCCACATTATGTATCATTTGCCCATCTGATTTATTTTTCTCATTTTGCCTTTTTGGACTTACTCTTTTTTTTTTTTTTTAAAGATTGTATTTATTTATTTATTTGACAGACAGAGATCACAAGTAGGCAGAGAGGAAGGCAGAGAGAGAGGGAGAAGTAGGCTCCCCACTGAGCAGAGAGCCCAATGCAGAGCTAGATCCCAGGACCCTGAGATCATGATCTGAGCCAAAGGCAGAGGCTTTAACCCACTGAGCCACCCAGGCACCCCTGGGCTTACTTTTCTTTGTAATTTCATAAAGTTTTGGGATGGAGAATATGTAAATCAATGTTTATTTATTTTTTTTAAATATTTTATTTATTTATTTGACAGTGAGAGATCACAAGTAGGCAGAGAAGCAGGCAGAGAGAGAGGGGGAAGCAGTCTCCCTGCTGAGCAGAAAGCCCAATGCAGGGCTCCATGCCAGGACCCTGAGATCATGACCTGAGTCAAAGGCAGAGGCTTAACCCACTGGGCCATCCAGGCACCCCTGTAAATCAATGTTTAAAAATCATGTAACACAAGGAGGTTCTAAATAAATTTATTTTAGGAGTGACAAAAGGAATTCCATCTCCTCCCAAGATACAGTCTTGAGGAAAAAAAATATATAAATTGTTGCAACTTCTCAGATTATAAAGCAAAGGTCATTGACATTAACAGCGGTTGGCCTTGTAATGGTATAAACCAATTTTTGGGCAGAGTCAAATGGTAGTTTGTGAAGTCATTTTATGACTGTCAATGTTTAAAAAGCTGGTTAAATTTAGGAGACTATAATAATGATTTTTCCTGAAAACCCTCTATGTAAGAAAGAAATATATTCAGGTAGAAAATAAGGGCTCTTGGATTAGGGTTCCCATGAATTTTCTTTCCTTTAGGCAGAAAAGGCATTGCCTGAGAACAAGAGCATGGAAGCTTCAAAAGTTATCATCACTGGAAACTAACATTCTGTATTTGTGGATCCTTCTTATGAGCTTTCTACTCAAGCCTACACTTAAGAAACAGATGTACTCTTGGTGTGCTGACAAATCAGGTTTAGAATATGCAAGGTTTAAGGTTGGACTCTGGGCCAACACAATTTCACAGGATAAATGTGGTGCTGAGTTGAAGAACAAATTTCAGAAAATAACTTTAAAAAAAAGGCAAGTTGGGCAGCCACTATTTCAAACATAGAATTGGTCCAGTGAGGAAACAGAAGACATTAAAATGGAAACAACAATGACTGAAAGTTAACACCTATTTTCATCATGGCTCCTGGAGGCCAGGTATATCATTCTAGAACCATTTAGCAGAACAGAGAGTGCATATGAAGGAGTCCAATCAAAGTCTCCCTACTGTACATATAGGGAACTTACTATGAAAACTTTTAGGAAGAGCCTGAAAATCAGACAAGGTTTCAGTGAACCAACCAGAGATTTGTCAGCACCATCCGTAGGTCAGGAGGTAAATAGGGAAGGAGTGACTTTTGTACTGTAAGAGTTGGGGCTGCCTGGTGGGAACTGGCATAACAAAGGATATATATATCTGAAATAACAAAGGAGGTATTATATATATATATATATATATGTATATATATATATATATAAATTTATAAATATATATAAATAAAATATATAGATTCCACTAGAGGTAGAGATAAAGAGAGGGACAAATACTGGCTTTTCCTTTCTTCATGCCCTCCCATATCCCACCAATTCATTCCATTCACTGACCTTAACTAGAATCCAAATATCAGGGAATCCTAAAAAATATAATTTTCAGGACCAAGGCAGGGAATGTAATTAAGAGCAAATGAGTTAAAATCTGCTCTTGGGCTGTATATACTCTCTCCACAAGTATTGTGCTTATGAAACCAGCAAATAAACCCTGGATTGGCAGGGGATGGCCACACTAATTTTCTGAGTGGGTCTTTTTGAACAGCCTTCTCTGCAATGGAATCCTTAGTAAATATTTATGTTGGAAAGATTTATTATAGTTTGGGCTAATTCTTGAGCTGTATATCTTTTTTACAGCTTCTTCAAAGTTTATTGCCCCCTGAACTGGTCTTGCCCTTCCCAAGTTCCAAAAAAACCATTTAACCTGTTAACTATTGACTGAAAAAATCTGTGCATATCTCTGCTTCAGGATATCTCTCTATCATGTTAAAGAGACAGTAAAATATATTACCGGAAATGCATCCTAATGGAGAAATAGCAACTTTTTACTCCTCTTTCTACTCTACTAATTTGCTACAATTCCACATCTGGAATAGCAGCTACAATCAGAGACCCTACCTACTCAAGTTTACAATAATTCAGTTATTCTTACAGACCCATTAGTCTTTGAAAATGACCAAATCTGAGAGTTAAGTGGGCTGTGCAGTAAACCATTACTCTTGCATTTTTCTTTGCCTTTTTTACTGATTCAGTATTGCTTTTTATATATAATTTTCTTAGGATGAATTATAGTAACTTGGCTCTCCCTTCTATAATAACTCTTCCTAAAGATTCTGTCAGCTGCTTACAGTTATTTCCAGAACCTATGTACTCTGGAACTAGAGGAGCCAAACACAAGTGTCCTATTGATTATACAGTGAGATGGCCATAGGTCAAAATTGCATTTTTGTATTTGATCCCCAACAACACCTTTGTCTATTTTCCCAAGAACTAGTATTAATTCAGAGTTAGTGCCCAAGTGTAAATTTGGCAGGATCTTTTGGCAAGGACAGGAGATATATTCTTAGAATTTATTTCTGATTTCACTATGGTATCTTTCCTCATAAATACCTGACATGCTCTTCATTCAAGGATACCATGTCTGTTGCAGGATTTAGGTCTGGAAATTCAATAGAAATTTATGACTCTCTACTGAAATGACACTCCAGACTCCTGCCCATCTCATTTGGATTTTTTTTAGTTGTATTAATCAAATATGGTCTTATTGCACATTCTGTATCAATGCTACAATCAAGAAACTTGCTATAAAGATCTCTAGGGGTTAAATGATGTTGGTCATCATGATGTTCTGTTGCCTGAAGTGGTTAGAACTGCAAATCTGGCTCTGGTATTTATAGCACTCTTTTAACTCACCCACTCAGTAACTTTCTGCCCCATGGAAATTAGGGACTCTATTTTATCTGCAGCCTGGAAGCATCCCTAACCAACATCTTAGCCCAACAAAATTACAGATTCTCTTAAATGCTTTTCCAGTTACTGTAACTCCTAGCAACAGTGCCTTTTGTAAGACCTCAATACAAGACATGCCTTCTGAGTGAGGAAATATGTGGGTGGGCCTTAATGACAAATCCACTATCACATTCCTCTTTCAGGAGGATTTGGGTTTCTTCTTTATATCACACACACAAGTTGTTTTTCTGATATCCCAACTTTATTTAGCAACAGCACAGCCTTAGTAAAAACTTCATTACCCAGTTGAGAAAGCCATTAGAACCACTTTCGAATGCGAAGGTTGACACATTGATCCTGAGATCTGTAGGAAGTGCATCCATATTAAGTTAATAGCCTCACCTAACATTACCTTCTCTACTATTTCTGATGTCCTTGAATTAGTCCCTCTTCTAGTTACCCAAATGTTTGCTAATATAAATTAGAAAATTTTAAGCATTTTTGGCATATACTTCTTAGCCTCCCTGGGCTGATTTTCAACTGCTTCCTTATAAGTTAGGAGTGGTCTGTGACATGACTGTGGTTTTGGAACTGGAGAGAATGGGGAAGGCAAAGATGGGACACAGAGAGAACTGGTTCCTTCTTGTACCGTAACGGTCCCCTGCATGCAGAACTACACTTGGAGAAAATCAGAGACAGGGCTGTTCAGGCTTATTGGGCTTGTAGGTACAGGGTGTGCTGATTCCTCCAAATTCCCCTATACATATATATCCCAGTCCTGCCTTCTTCTTTCCCTATCAGTGTCATAGTTCTCACATAAAAACCTTGAAAACATTGTGAATTCACTTGATGTCAGAATTTGTCAATCTGTAGGATAAAGTAGTGTACTTTTAAATTTTGAGATATTTCTGTCCTTTGAATTTGAAAGCTTGCCAATCTTTTTAATATATCTCAAAGATTCCACTAGTATCTGGACCCAAAATTATAGGTATTTTGCAGATTATGTTTTGTAATTCACTTTTCTTATGGTGTTCATTGCTGTAAAGGCAACTACCTCTTTCTGTAGACCTTGACTCTTTAATGGAATTTATGTTCTGGAAGAAGCAATGCAGTCCCTAAAGACTCGCATTCATTTCAAAGAGGTCATTTAATTAACTGTTTTGTCACCATTCACCAGGAGGTTCCAGGTTATAATTCTTCACTAGTGGATTTTCACTGTTTTAGAGTCAAATTATGATCACTCTAGCCTGTTGAATAGTGTCCCCTAGAAATTCACATCCATCTGAAACCTCAGACTATGACTTTATTTTGGAAATAGGTCTTTTGCAGATATAATTAAGGTAAGGATAGAGATTCGATCATACTGGATTATGGTAAGCCCTAAATCCAAGGCAAGTGTCCTTAAAGAGAGAGAAAAGGACATACAGAGATACAGAAACTATATAAAGATGGAAGCAGGGATGCAGTCTCTTTTGCCCAAGCCAAGAAATACGAGGATCCACCAGAAACTAGGAGAGAGAAAGAAATATTTTCCCCTTGAGCTTTTGGAGGGAGTAAAACTCTGCCCACACCTTTAATTTTAGCCTTCCAGGCTGTAGCACTGTGAAAAAATTAATATCTGTCATTTAAAGCCACCAAGTTTGTGGTAATTTGTTATAGCATCTCTTGGAAAATAATACAATCACAAGTTACATTTCTTTTCATTTATCAGAGTTACATGTACCATTCTTATTTTATTTATTTGTTTGCTAACCGGAATTCTTAGTTTCAAGCAGAAAAAAAAAAAAATTTACTCTTTTCTGACTAAAAACAACCCATGCAGTTTATTGAGGATCCCCATGAAGTTTTGGGGATGAAGCTTGGAAAATGGTAAGATAATGAATAGAAGTCTAGGCAGTCAGAAGCAGCCTAGATGGGGGACACAGGTCCCGTCTGATGAGCCTGGCACTGCCACAACCATGGAAAACCATATCAAAGAGCTGCTCCTCTTCAACTGCTCTAAACCCAGTATAACACTGTTGACCCTGCTGCCACTGCTCTTTCGCCCCTGAACATTGTGGATGCTTCTGACATTGCCACAATGGAGTCTTCTCTCTCCTTACTTCTTGGAATTATTAGATGCAAATTTGGAGTCCTAAGAGGTCCTATGATATCGGTCTAACCTGAGTTAGTTTTTCATGACTTAGTTTGCAGGAAGACAAAAAGAGAGCCTGGACATGCAAACATCAGTCCTTAGAAATTGATGAGGACTCTGCCTGCCACCAGATCTCATAAATGTTGGGAGGTAGAGTGGAATTTCACAGTCACAGGAAGGAGATCAAAAGTAGGGAAACAAAATCAAAATAAAACAAGACCAAAACAGCAAAAAGTCTTCACAAATATGTGTTGCACATGTTTAAGGCCAGTTCTATTGACTCCATAGAGAAAAGAAACCCCTTCCAGACTCTGTCAAAACCCCTTCCAAAACCGTCATATAGTCCTAATGAGAAGTTGCATTAGGTTTTGTTGCCTAAATGCTGTCTTTCTGGTAGAAAAAAGAATGGTAAATACACAGTTGTTTCTTGTATCTCACTAATTACAAATTTCTAAAACATTTGGAATAATAGTATATTTACTTTTCTCATTTAATCTCAGAGATCTTTGCCAGTATTTTATTATTATGGTATCTTTGTTAGTGCCATATTCAGAATTAAATTCAGGTGGTTAACTAATAACATTTGAAATGAATGAAAATGGCATTTTTATTTACATATATGTAAAAATATCAGGGACAATATTAATGAAACTCAAAGCTTTGATACTATTGTTTAAGGAAGTTAAGTGAATAAAAAAAGCCACTTTAAATGTCAATTGATAGTATTATTTCAAAAAATGTATTTCATATTGATCAAGAAAGAAATGCTAAAAATGAGTTTAATAGATCACTTGAGATGAAGAAAAATTTACTGATGATGGTAATATCTTATTGTCTAGGAAAATCAGGTTTATTATTGTCACTGGAAGTTCCCCAAATAAACTTATTAACCAATTCAAAATAAAAATCAATTTTCATGTTTTATGCTGTCACCACTATTGATGTTTGAATACATATGACTGAATGGCTTGTCTTTCTGTTTGTCGAATAATGTGTGAGAATAAGTCACCAGTGTAGCATACATAACATTTATCAAAGATTTAGGAATTGGAAAAAAAAATGTCATGTCACATTACTTTATTCCATAACTCTGAGCTTGAATGAACTTCTGGTAAACTTTAGAAAGGAATGGGAATCTGAAAAGGTTCAGCAAACATTTTCACTCTATGAGTTCATCCAATTTTAAATTAAAAGCATTCTCTTATATTCCCTTTATTTGAAAATAATAACACTTGCTTTAAACATGTATTTGTGGTTAGGTATTGCAGATTGCTTTGCACTTCCTCCGTTGTATCAATCTTCTATTTTATTTTTCTACTGTAGATATTGGAAAACTAAAAATTACATTTTTGATACTTCTTTGTCCCTATGGTTCTGGACGCTAATTGAGTCCCACTAAAAAGACCCACCCATATGAGATTTGGAAAGCCCAAGTGGGATTGAGACCATCTTTCTGGTGTTCAACTGATTTCTGCAGGCAGTCAAGGTCATGGAGATAGGACACTTTTCTGCAGCAGTCAGCATTCCAGTTTTTCTTCTCCAACTTCCTGGTTATTAAAAACAAACCAAACCAAACCAAAACAAACAAACAAAAAAACCTGCTACCATGTTCCTGGACCCAGGCTCTAGTTTTGTGAATTGGGAGACATTTATGGTAGTGATGGCTTCCTGACTCTGGATTCTTGATGTCTGTAATGCAATCATGGCAGTGTGATCTTCATCTCAACAGTTTCCATGGTGGCTTCAGTGGTAAGAGCTCCCTTGGCAGGCAATTTGTCAGGTTTGGGAGTCAGTCTTTGAAATACCATTTTAAATTTTACTCTTCCAACCCTTGCGATAATTTGTGGGGACCTATATATTTCCCTATAGAAAGTCTCTTTCTAAATTCATGCATAGAGTACTTTAGCATTTTTCATTTCCTGAGTAGAAGGGTGACTAATAAAACATTTAAAAATAATCCTCACCAGACAATTTCATCCATCTCCTAAACATGAATTATGGCATCCAACAAAGTGTAGGCAGCTCAATTTGAAGATGGACACATCTTTGAAAGGTAGCCAGTTGGATCTTCTCTTCAATAAAAGTGCATCTTTGGCTGAACCACAACCAGCTTAAAGAAGCAAGACATAGGAAGGATTTATAGAATGGAACAAACTGCGAGTCTCACCCAGGTAGTTAGTTGGGGGAATTGCCATCTTCTCTGTGACCTGCAGGCCCTACCTCACAAAGCTAATCATTCACTATGCACTCAGATCCCTGTTGTTATCACAACTTCACTCGAAACCTGGACAATAAAGAATCTAATATGTAATGGTAAGATTTTTTAAATCTCCCAAAAGAGATGAAAGAAATATATTTACAGTCTGGTTTTCTAGTTAGACTTCATTATATCTATCATGAAATGTGCCTTTACTTTCTTTTGCTTCATTGAAAATAAGGGGATATCTACTTCTCAGAGACGCCTAGATCTTACTTAGTGATGAAGAAAAGCATTGCCCTAGTTTTCCTGGAGACTTGTTTTCTGTTCATTTGTGTTAATTTTTATGGAGCTGGTAATTAGTGAATCACTTAACCAAAATATCTTCCTAGTAATCAGGAGTTCATATTTTACAATTATTACTAAGTTCTTCCACAATAAATGGTGGCAAAAAAGCATTTGAAGCCATAAAAACTGGGCCATTTAATGAAATTAAAACTCTGGCTCGCCAGAGTATAATACACGATGACATGTTGCTTGAAGGAAGTCCATTTTGCTCAGAATAAATAAACACTGGTGGAAAATAAATCTCTGTTTTAGATTTCAAATGCCGTTGTTTACAATATTGCACCTAAGGGTGAAAAACAAATGAGGTAAATGAATTTGTATATACATTCCATGATTTTCCAGCAGTGTTATAATTAAGACTATAAAACATTGCCTTTAGCAAATAGCTATTGTGGGAATTCTTCCCCACAGCCTTATGCATGGCAGCACACTTTGTTTGCCTTGATTTCTTCTGACAATGATTAGGACTGTCTGCAGAAGGAAGGCAAAATATAATTTTTATATAGAATTGTTTACAAGAAAGACAAATGCTAACAGGATTAGCTTACCCTGATTAGCTTCTGAAAAATAGAGACAATTCTAGAGTCAAAATCAATTCCCTTCATAGAGCAGAGAAAAACAATTCCTGTGGTTTGAATGGAACCACTGAGGCCCTGATGGTCCCTGGTCAGAGGCTCAGAATATCACAAATCATACATAGAATTGCACAAATTCTAAGATAGGTGGGGGACATCTCTGCATTATCACTGTCATTGTCAACCTATTGTACCTTAGCCCTGATGTGACTGAATTTAACTCACTTTTAGCTAAAAGGCAGACTGCATACTTAATTCAACATTAATACCTCACAGCCAAGCCTTGATGTGATAGTGGGAGCCAGCTTCCCAAAGCTCCTGGATGTATTCCCTACAGGCTCTGTGTTTCCTCCTACACAGAACACTGCTCTTTCTCAGTTTCTTCCATTGGCTCTTCTCCTTCTTTTTGACATTTAACTATCAGCATTTCCCATCACTCATTCCTTATGCTTCTTCTCCTTTCCATGCACAATCATACTTTGGGTAATTGTATGCAGGCTATGGACATAAATACCATCCCTATCCTTACAATTCCCAGACTGATATCACCAACCTCAGACTTTCCTTTGGTTCTAGACTCTCCTGTTTGGCACCTAAATTTTAATATGTTTGAAAAAGGACTTCTGATCTGTATCTCCAAACTCACTACCTTCCTAAGTCTTCACAGTTACTTTTCACGCAGGACAAAAGCATAACGTCATGTTTGTTTTCATTTATCTTTCACAACCCAAATCTAGTGCATCAACGTGCCCTGCTAAGATATGTCAAAATATATCCAGAATCGAATCACGTTCTCACTGCCTCCACTGCTGTTCTGTTCAAGTTGTCATCATGCAGACAGTGACAACTGCAGCATCTCCCCGCTGGTCTCATTCCTTCCATCCTTTCCTCTTATTCTTCTCACCAACTTCACCCTCAAGTCTATTCTCCAATATAGTTTAAAAATATTTATCAGAGCACATTAAACTCAAAGTCCTTCAATGATTTCCATAGCATTTAGAATAATCAAAATTCTTCCTCATGGCATAAAAGAATTCCTTGGATCTGAATCAGGACTATCTGAGTGACCTGATCTCCTCCGAGTTCTTCTGGCCCACTCACTTCCAGCCCCACTGACTGAATGCTTGGCTGTTTCTTGAGCTCTACGCTTGCTTTGGAGACTTTATATTTGCTCTTCTCCAGTGCCATCTCCTCTAAGAGAACATGCTTGATTCTCTAACCTAAATAGCATACGAAACTAACATACTCTGTTTCTTACTCGACTTTCTTTGTCTTCATATCTCTTAGAAATTCCTCTTTGAGAGGAGTTTTTAAAAAAAATTTTTTATTTTATATTTTCTTTCTTTTTTTTTTTTTAAT
The DNA here is from genome assembly GCF_022355385.1 of Mustela nigripes. NCBI lineage: Eukaryota > Metazoa > Chordata > Mammalia > Carnivora > Mustelidae > Mustela > Mustela nigripes. Next base: position 239,093,153 of record NC_081557.1, on the reverse strand, counting down.
TTGCTTACTTGTCCTTTCCTTCAACAAAACATTGAGTTCTGTTTTACCAAAAGTATCTATTCTTTTTCTTATTTGCCACTGTGTCTTTGTGCCTAGATCACAGCTTGTCAAATAGTAGGTGCTCAAATATTATTCACAAAACAAATAAAATTTCATTTTTCTCCCTTCTCTAAGTCAGCCTCCTCTTGAGTATAGCAATATCAGCATGCAAATTAGTCCCTCCTTAAAGAAAGAGATTATTAATCCTTACTTGCTTATTCTGAGCCCCTGGTACTCACTCCTAAATCTCACAGAGACATATTATCTGAGCTTGACTCTCCTTTTGGTTGTCTTCACTTTACCAGATAGTTAACATTAAAGAATGATTATAACTTCTAGAAAGAAATTATTTTTAGTCTGACATTGTAGATTCCATTCGAATTACATATTGGTGCCAGGAGTTAAGAAACAGAATAATTTTAACAAAATAAATCTTTCACAAACAAAAACATAGCTTTAGTTAAAATAATTTTATTTAAAAATGATTCTCATCTATTACTCTAGTTTTTCTTCACTCTTTGTGCTGAACAGAAGCTTATTAGTTTTGTCTCCATTGTACTTATAGAGAGAAACTGAGGAAAAATCTATAATTATTATCCGTGTTTTGAGAATTAACATCTTGTTTTTACTTTTTTGTGTTTATGATTTTTTAATGTTTAGAATTTGGTACCTGCACAAATACCAAGATGAAGATAGTGCGGAATGCTAAAATAAAGATGGTAGATGTGTTTAAATTTATTTAAGCTCAGAGCTGAGCACATGCATTTGATATGCTATATTAATTTTTTAAAATATTTATTTATTTAATTTTTCAGTGTTCCAAGATTCATTGTTTATGCAACACACCCAGTGCTCCATGCAATATGTGCCCTTCTTAATACCCACCACCAGGTTCACCCATCTCCTTACCCCTCTCCCCTCCCAAACCCTCAGTGTGTTTCTCAGAGTCCATAGTCTCTCATGGTTCATCTCCCCCTTCGATTTCCCCCAATTCACTTTTCCTTTCCTTCTAATGTCCTCCATGTTATTCCTTATGCTCCACAAATAGGTGAAACCATATGATAATTGGCTTTCTCTGCTTGATTTATTTCACGCAGCATAATCTCTTCCTGTTCCGTCATGTTGATACAAAGTTGGGTATTCATCCTTTCTGATGGCTGTGTAATATTCCATTGTATATATGTACCATATCTTCTTTATCCATTCATCTGCTGAAGGGCTCTTCCCATAGTTTGACGATTGTGGCCATTGCTGCTATGAACATTGGGGTACATATGGCCCTTCTTTTCACTACATCTGTATCTTTTCACTATATCTGTGTAATATCCAATAGTGCAATTGCAGGGTCATAGGATAGCTCTATTTTTAATTTTTTGAGGAAACTCCACACTGTTTTCCAAAGTGACTGCATTAATATTTTTGTATTAGATTAACTTTACTTTCTCAAAAATTGATGGAATCTTAATCATCATTAAATATTTATTATAATTCCATTATTTATGACACAAGCTGTTTACTTGTGGTTTACTTCTTAATACTTGCTTTCTATGGAATGAACTATTTCCATAATTATATAGATTAGTGTTCAAGGACCTTCAAACATTTGGTCTCTCTTTAGACAGTTTATGATTCTATCAAGTATCTTTTCATCAATGAGCTACTAAAAACAGGGAAAATTAGCATATTTTACTGTAGTTGAAAAATAACCTCTATCATATTTACATTGTTTTAGAGTTTACAAAGACAGTCATAAACATCATTTTACTTGTTTCTGACAGTACCACTTTAGAGTTGATGATGTTCTCTCCAAACAGTCTCTAAAGAAAGTCTTTAATGAACTAAGTAAGGCTCCAAGATTATAGAGCTAAATAGAGGCAGAATCAAAAGCTTAAATTTAGTCCAACTAATTTCAAGTCTTAAACAATCTTTTTGTAATATTTTAGGAGAAACTTAAACAAACAAAAAAAAACACATAGTACACTGTCTTATTACTTATAATAAGTGGGGGAAGAAAATACTTAGAGAAATGTACCACATTAAGAGCTTACAAAAGCTTTTAAAAAACAAAACAAACAAAAAACCCAACACTCCTTTCTCTAACCCTCAGAGGAATGAAATGAAATTGGTCTCTTTCCTACATTACACTAACAATCATCACAATTTTTTAAAAGTAGAACCATATATCTTATTCTCAATTAGAGAATACATTTCCATGTTGCTCAGTTGATCCTTGAGCAACATGGAAATGAGAGGTCGGAGAAACTTTCTAACCTTTTTTTTTTTTCTTTCATGGCTATCTCTTTGGTCAGATTATAATGTGTTACTAATTTTTAAAATTAGTTTTTAAAATTCTCAGTACAATTGAAATTGAACTTTTCATCAAACCCTTGTTTATGGGAGAGCATAGTGGGAAAGCAAGAGCCTCAGAGAATTACTATTTTTCTCTGCAGAAGGCCCTAAGTAGAAGTATGAGTGAAAAGCCCAATATCTAGATTTGCATCTGATGATAAACTTTTGTGACAGATGCTTTACTGTGTTCATCCTTATACTAAATAGAACATCCAAAACTCCTATTCATCATAGTAGTACTTTATTTCTTCTAAGTTGTGTCGGCTATGGTAATTGAGCCTTCCAAAATCAGAAGGAAATTAGAAATAAAAATATTAAGACATTTCATAGACACTAATGTAAAGTCCTATTCAAATATTTTTTTAAATGGCAGAGATTAATTATAAAACATGGTTTCTCCCATCAAACAGCAACATGCGGGATCAGGTTCCCTGACACAGCTGAACTTTAATCAGAGGAAATAATTAGAAATTGCTCACTGTAATAACTTATTTTTTGCTATTTAGAGTATGTCATATATCAACAGAAACAGACCAAGAGAAGGGCAATGGAGATAAATTATGTTCATAAAATGTTCATAATATTAGTAAAGGAGTAATAATTCTTTTAAGTACAGATGTAAAAGCAAAATTCTAATTATGGCTTAACTTTCTCACAAATTGTAAGGTGCTGAACCTCTACAATCTCTAAATAGTTTTCCTGGAAATGCTTCAATACATTAATTGGATTGTTTGAAGGTTGTTAAGACACATGGTTCTTACAACATTGTAAGTACATTGTGGAAGGCCAGATGAGACTGGAGAGACTTTCCCCTAAATCCACACTATTTGTTCTCAGTGTTTTGCTTGAACAACTGAATGACAGGATGAATTATCTGTTATTTACCATCCCAGATACCTTTCTCATGATGGTATACACCAAAGGGCTCTTTGTTGAGTGGCATGATGGACGTGGGGCACAGCCTAAATTAATCTGTACAGCAAATAAGAGAAGTTACCAAGTGGGTTCGGAGGGGAAGTTATGAGATAAATGGCATCAGTGGCTTGAGAAAAGAGACATTGAATGAGATTATGTGTATCATCATACTCTTCCATGATCCCTTTAGAAAACCTTCAGTAAAATATAAATCTCTCTCTGTCACACAGTAAGCCATGACCGAGGCATTTGTCTTGAAATGACAAGTAGAGCTCATGCTTTGGTAAGAGTTAGAGTAAACAAATGTGTAACTGTGATAGGACAAGAATTCCCTTCTATTGTAGCAGTGTGAGCCCTTGAATGCTGATATGGTCCAGCATTCTAGTTTAAAGGAGAATAAAATTTTGGGGCTTCCCTGACCTGGCTAATTTTTAGTCTTAACTGTAGACACTTTGAATTGCTCTTCACAAAGTGAAAGTATTGAGTCAAATCTAAGACATCTCTAGCCATGATCCTTAAACCTGGAACTGCCTTTGTGGCCTGCCCTACTTTACCCTTAGATTGGATATTCTCTGGAGAGATATAAACTTTGTGTCTCTGCTACAGATTTTTAGGTGTCTTTAGGTTAAAAACAGAGGATTCAGTTGGTGACAGCCAAGATCTGGAGTGGAACATCAGGTAGTGAGTAGAGTGTAACAGTAATATTTCCAAAGCCCACAGTAATAGAAAAGAAATAAATAGAACTATAGGAAGATTTAAGGAAGGCCTTATTTCTAAACTACCATAAAAAAAAAAAAAACAGAGAAAAAAACAAAACTGTACAACTTACAGAGGACTCTATACTCAATACTCTATACTCATACTCTTAAACAAACTATAGAGGAAGCTATAGAGAAAGAAAAGCATACTTACAGTTTAAATCTGCCCCATCTGATAGACACATACAAAAAAAGATGAACCAGGAGGGGAAGGACTGTTCATTATGTTGAGATATGTTCCCTCTATATCTGCTTTGTTGATAAGTTTTATCATAAATGGATGTTGAGGGGCACCTGGATGGTTCAGTTGGTAAAGTGTCTGCGTTCAGCTCAGGTCATGATACCCAGGTCCTAAGATCAAGCCCTGCATCAGGCTTCTTGATCAAAAGGGAGTCTTCTCTGTCTCTCCTTCTGTCCCTCCCCACCACTCATTCTCTCTCTCTCTCTCTCTCTCTGAAATAATAAATAAATTTTTTTTTTTTAAAGAAAGGATGTTAAATTTTGTCAAATGCTATTTCTGAGTCTCTTGAGATGATCATATGATAGTCATCCTTTGTTTTGCTAATGTGGTATGCACATTGATTCATTTGCGGATGTTGAACCATCCTTGCATCCTCAAAATATATCTCACTTGATCATGATGTATGATCCTCTTAATGTCTTGTTGAATTTGGTTTGCTAATATCCTGTTGAGAATTTTTGCATATATGTTCATCAGAGATATTGACTTGTACTTTTCCTTTCTTGTGGCATCCTTGTCTGGTTTTGGTATCAGGGCAATTCTGGCTTCAAAAAATGATTTGAAAGAATTTTCTATTTTTTGAAAAAAAAAAAAAAGAACTGCTTTCAGTTCTTTGAATATTTGATAGAATTCACCTGTGAAGGTATCTGGTCCTGGACTTTTGTTTGTTGGGAACTTTTTGATTACTGATTCAATCTTCTTACTAGTAGTTGATCTGTTCAGATTTTCTATCTCAGTGTGATTCAGACTGGGTAGGTTTTTTGTTTCTAGGAACTTATTAATTTTTTTTTCTGGGTCACCCAATTTGTAGCATATAATTGTTCATTGCACTCTCTTAATGATCCCTTGTATTTATTTCTGTGGTATCAGTTCTAACATCTTTTCTTTCATTTCTGATTTTATTTATTTGTTTCCTCTCTCTTTTTTTCTTAGTGGGCTTAGCTAAGGGTTTTGTTACTTTTCAAAGAACTAGCTGTTAGTTTCGTTGATCCTTTATGTTGTCCTTTTAGTCTTTATTTCATCAATTTCTGTTCTAATTCTTATAATTATCTTCTTTCTACCAACTTTGGGACTTATTCAGTCTTCTTTTTCTGGTTCTATGAGATGTGAAGTTAGGTTGCTTATTTGACTTATTTATAGGCATTTATTGCTATTAACTCCCTCTTAGAACTGCTTTTGCTATGTCTTATAAATTTTGGTTATATTTCCATCTTATTGTTTCAAAGTGTTTTTTGATTTCTGTTTTGATTTTTTTTCTTTGACTCATTTGTTGTTTAGTAGCATGTTGTTTAATCTCCACATATTTGTGAATTTTCTAGTTTTCTCTGTGTAACCAATTTCTAGTTCTATACTATTATTGTTGGAAAAGACACTTCATATGATTTCAATACTCCTACATTTATTAAAAATAAAATAAGATCTATTTTGGAAAATGTACACTTGAGAAGAACGTGTATTCTGTTGCTTTTGGGTAAAATGTTCTGTAAATATCTGTTAAGTCTATTTGGTCTAATGTTTTATTTTATGGTCAATGGTTCTTTATTTATTTATTGTGTGGGTGACCTATCCATTCATGTAACTACTATTATTATATTGTTGCTTATTTTTTCCTTTAGGTCTATTAATATTTGCTTTATGCATTTAGGTGTTTCTATGTTGGGTGCATAAATATTTACTAATGTCATATTTTCTTGTTAAACTGACTCCTTCTTCATTACACAAAGCCTTTCTCTGTCTCTCATAGATTTTGTTTTAAAGTCTGTTTTACCTGATGTATATATAGCCACTCCAGGTTTTTGTTTATTTCCATTTGTATGGTAATTCCCCCCCACCAATCTCTTCACTTCCAGTTTCTGTGTGTCCTTACTTTTAAAACAAATCTTTTATAGGCTATATATAGATGGTCTTTTTTAATCTGGTCAGCCACTCTACATCTTTTTATTAAAGAATTATGTACATTTACATTTAAAGTAAAATTATTGAAGGTATCTATTTCTTGCCATTTTACTCAGTTTTCTGGCTGTTTTTGCAGTTCCTCTCTATTCATTCTTATCTTGTTCTCTTCCTTATGGTTTGATAACTTTCTTTAGTGATATGCTCATATTCCTATTTCTTTTTTATGTATTTACTATAGGTTTTTGCTTTGTGATTACCACAAGGCTTACATATAACAATTTATACCTGTAATAGTCTATCTTAAGTCAATAACAAGTTAATCTCATTATAAAACTCAACAGTATCATTTCCCTTCACATTTTGTTTTAGATGTCACATGTAATAGCTTTTTATCTTGTGTATCACTTAACAAATTATTGTAACCACAGTTATTTTTACTACATTTGTCTTTTAATCTTTATACTAGCTTTATAAGTGATTAACCTCTACCTTTACTATATATTTACCTTCCCAGTAGGATTTATTCTTTCATATGTGTTCTTGTTACTAATTAGCATCTTTCCTTTTCAGTTTAAAGAAAAAATTTCTTAATTAAATCATTATCCAACATTATGTCAGTATACACTCTACGTGAAAATAGCATAGAAAATAATTAGAAGGGAAGCTCACAGTTGTTAAGAACATTGACACCTTACCTTTTATTTATATATTTTAAAATCACTAGCAGAACAATGATACATGAATAATTTAGTTATTCATTAATCTCATTTTTTCAAAATACAACAGAAATACTAGTATTTTAATCATACATGGCTCAGAATATTAGTGAACTAAATTCCTAAAATTTTGTAGCTAGCTGAGTAAAATGAGAAGTTATAGGAGTTAAACCCAGGGTGAGTGATGCTAATAGGGCAAGAATCAGCTGGAACATTGATTAGGTTTATCTCCATTCCAAAAGAGATTTTGGGGATTCTTTTGTACAGTGTAGGGGTAGGAAGAGTGGGCTTCCAGTGGAGAATTATACCCTGTGAGTATTCTTGTGATTTATGATTATTTCATTTAGATACAAATTTGAGTAAAAATTGATAACTAATTATCTTTGTAATACAATATAATTATTTTTCCTAACTTTTTGTTGTCTTTTGTGTTAATATTTTTTGTTTTGTTTACTCATATATTTTAGAAATACTTATATTTTATATTTTAGAAATACTTATCACTAATTAATTCATAAATTGTCCTCCAGTTGTTTACACTCCCTCTCATGTAATACAGTCATAAGCTTCAGGTACTCTGCGACTATTGTCCTTTTCTAAACTGTGCCAGTTGTACTCCAGAAATATTGCATGGGAATTAACCTCTTATTTTCCATCACAATCAACTAGAGAATTCTCTTCAACTCTCTGCAGTTAGATCACCTGTTTCCTGGATACCATGTCTTTTACTTTACAGTGTTACGGCCTTTTGTTTTCCCCTCTTTGAATCACCTATTCTAGTATATTCCTCAGAAAATGTGTGAGAGATAATTTTTTAAACAGTGATGTCTGAAAATACTCCTCCTCCATCTCCATATTTGATTGAAAACATGGTTAGGTATAGAATTCTAAGTCTCTCAAAAGTTAAAAAGCGTTTTATTAATTCAGTCTAACTCCTGATGACATTATTAACAAAACCAAAGCATTTTAAAATTTTTATTCCCTCAGGAGTAAGGTCATTTTTTTATTTTGTTTTTGATTCTCTCAGAAAGTATATCCTTTCCACAATGTTCTGAAAGTTCATTATAATATGCTTTGGGATGGATATATTTATATATGTGCAGAGTATTGGACACTTTGAAGAGATTTCCCAATGCAATGCATTTACTTAATTTTTACAATAATATCTTGAAAAATTTCTTTGATATTTTCATCTTTTCCATTTTTACCATGTTTCTTTTGTATTTCATTGCTTTACCTTTTCTCTGTATTTTTTAAGATTTTAAAAGATATAATTTTATTAATTTTTTGTTCGGTATATGCATGGGTGTGTCTTGAATTTTTGTATATTGTTTTCTAAGAGCTTTTATTTGTTTTATGATAACTTTTTCTTTTCATTCTATTGAATAATTAATATTTATTTTATAAAAAAGCTTACCATCAAAAGCATTCATCTTTCACTTCTTATTCATGTATCCAGTTCTCAAACCATAAAAATTAGCACTTTTATAAATTCCACAGAGATTTTTACACAAGTCAGTTTTATATATTTTCCTCCTTTTTACACAAAAGGTAGAATATTACATCTTTCTTTGCTTTTCTCACCTAATATTTGGGTGCCTTTTTTTGTGTGCAGACCATAGAAAGCTTCTTCATTCTTTTTTATGTGTAATCATTTACTTAATGAGTTCTCTCTTGATGGACATTTGATTAATTCCCATTTCTTGTTCTGACAGTAATGCTACCATGAATCACCCTATTTATAGGCCACTTAATGTATAGTAAAATATATGTTTAATGCATGAGCACAGATAAATTCCTTAAAGTGTAATTTCAAGATCAAATGTTATACACATTTGCAATTCTAATAGGTAGTTCCAAAGTTGCACACCATAGTGAGTTTTGAATTTTGTTAATTAAACAGGTGAAAAACAGTATTCCAGTGTTTGTTTTTTAAAGATTTATTTATTTGACAGAGATCACAAGTAGCAGAGAGTCGGGCAGAGAAAGGGGGCAAAGCAGGCTCCCCATTGAACAGAGAGCCCAATGCAAGGCTCGATCCCAGGACTCTGGGAGCATGACCTGAACAGAAGGCAGAGGCTTTAATCCACTGAGCCACCCAGGCACCCCTCCAGTATATTTTTAATACATGTATTTTATTCTCATGCTGAAGGAAGAATTTTTTAATGTTGAGAGACATTTGTATTTCCTTTTCTATGAACTGTTTATGTTCTTTGCCAAATTTTATATATTTTGGTAATTGCTTATTTCTTATCATTATACAGTTTTTTATAACTATACACTAAATAAACTGTTTTTTTCTCTATGATATGATTTGCAGTGTTTTTCTTTAAATATTATTTATTTATTTATTTATTTAAGAGAGAGCCAGAGCAGGGGAAGGTGGGGCAGAGGGAGAGGGACAAGCAGACTCTCCACTGAGCTCGGAGGCTGACATGCAGTTTGATCCCAGGATCCTGGGATCATGACCTGAGCTAAAGGCAGACACTTAACCAATTTCTGCCTTTGGTTTGCTACATGATTTGCAGGTTTTAAAGAAAAATTCTATAGTTCTGGGAGTTGGAAATCTAAGATCAGGGTGTCAGTGTATTCAAGTTCTGGCAAAAGTCTTCTCGGTTTGGAGATGGCTGCCTTCTCATTGTATCTTCACATGGTGGAAAGAATGACAGAGCTTCCTGGGGTCTCTTTTATGTGGACACTCTTCATTCATGAGAGCTCCATCTTCATGGCCTACTCACCTCCTGAAGATTCCACTTCCAAATACCATCACATTAGGATTAAGTTTTAAACATCAGAATTCTGTGCAAGTACAAACATTCAGTCTGTAATATTCCACCCTGGCCCGTGAAAATTCATTCTCTTCTCACATGTAAAGTACATTGATTCCATCCCAACAACCCCAAGAGACTTAACTCATTCCAGCATCAACTCTAAAGTTTAAAGTCCAAAATTTTATCTAAATATTGCCTAACTCAGATATGGGTAGGACTTGAGGTATGATTCCTCTTGAAATGAGATTCCTCTTCCGCTGTGAACCTGTGAAGGCAGACACGTTATGTGCTTCTAAAATACGAGAGTGGGACAGTCAAAGGATAGACATTCTTATTCCTAAAGGGAGGGAGAAAAATAAAGAAGGAAAGAGTGACAGGTGCCTAATAAGTCTAAAACATAGCAAGGCAAATTCCATTAGATCTGAAAGCTAGAGAAGAATCCTCTTTCAACTGATGCTCTGCCCTTCAAGCCCTTTGGTTTAGCAGTCCCACCTTCAGGTCTAGCTGGGGTGGAGTTCCACCTTTAGGGTCCACTGAAGGGATGGTTCTCTCCCTACAGCTCACACCTCCAGGGTTCTGTCAGGGACCCTACCCCAGCTTGGACCAGCTGTTTATATAGGGTCTGTTAAGGTTTTCCACTGTAAAATTATTCTTCCTCTCTTCTATACTGCACTCACTAGAAGTTTGTCATTATGCATGACCCACACTTACAGAGTAGGGAATTATTCTCTGTCTTAGTTTGGGAAGCTATAACAAATTAGCATCGACTAGGCGACTGAAGCTACAATAGAAACTTATTTCTTACATCTCTGGAGTCTGAATGTTGGAGATCAGGGTACCAGTATGGTCAAATTCCGGTGAGAGATGCCTTTCAGGTGGCAGATCGCTGACTATTCATTGTATTCTGTCATGGCAGGAAGAGTTAGCTAGCTCTTTGGCTTCTTTTCTTAAGGACATTCATTTCATTTATGAGGGCTTCACCCTCATAATCTTATTACTTCTTACAGACCTCACCTCCAAATATGATCACATTGGGTTAAGGTCTTAACATATAATTTTGGTGAGGGTACACAACATTCAGTCCATAATGCTATTTCCTTACAGTTGTATATCTGCAAAAATTATTAGGATTTCTTTTGGATGGGAAGATTTTATAATTTTTTAATCCACCTGCATTACCTTTAAAAAAAAGATCTGCTTAGGTCTCTATTTTTAAGCTTAGGGGCTTTCCTCTTAAATATGGTGATCCTTAGTTGTCTGCTGATAAATAAGAGCTGGCATGAAAAACTGAGAACCAAATATAAGCTTTGTGTATGGGGATGAAGCGAATTGACTATGGGCTTCACTTTTAGGGTTGCTTGTATAAGCAACCCTAGGTCAGTATCATTATTTCTTTTTGTTGGCTTGTTTATATGTTCCTTTGAGGTGCTCAGAGTCTGCAGTCAATAATGTATTTATAGTCTCCTATTGAGCGGGTATATAAGCTTGGCTACCACCTTTCTGAGCTTCTGAGTTAAGGATCTGAGGGAGGTTGGGGATAGAGATGGTGTTGTCTGTGGGGATGACTCGGCAGTCAGTATACAGCCAAGTTTTCATTAACTCCTGTGAGTCTAATCCTCAGTCCTCAGCTGTGCTCTCTCTAATGCAGGATCTCTTACCCTGCTTTGTACTAGGAAAATAAGATCAGAGGGATTTTAGCTGCTTCTCCCTCCACCCTTATTTTCCAACTTTTATGTAGACTTCAGGGACATGTGAATTTAACTATGAACCAATTATCAATCAGAATACTTAACCTTTATCCCTACTTCCAAAAGCACCACATTTCAGGAACCCTGAGCCTTTCTCTTATTTTAATTTGTAAATCAGGTTGCTTTTCTTTTTTCTCCCATTTCTCCCAAACTATCTTAGGATTCAACTGTCTTAGCACTATCAACTAGTTTCCTTTGTTTCTAGATTCCAAAATGGTGTTGCTCTATGTCTTCAATCTCTTTGTCTTAGGGAGTTTATGACTTTAAAAATTCACCTACTGTTTTTTAGTGGAGCTTTGGAAACATGAAGGTAAATCCATGTTTACAATTTATTCCTGTTAGTTAGCTAGGTTTTATTTTCATATTGATATAATGAGTTGAGAATATTGCCCTCCATCAATGTTTTTCTAATACCTTTTTAAATATCATCAGTGAAGGGAGAGGAGGGAGTGTGGAGATGTGTTGTTCTGCAGTTAACTTGAAGTGCTGCGGCTGGTCATTAAAGGATGAAGCATGAGTGTGGGGGTGCTATGTCCAATCAGGAGACCATAGATGGAATCTCTCTGGAGTTAGGGACGGTCTAGAACTTTGAGGAGAGGAGAGAGCAGCAGGACAGAGAGGAGGGAGTAAAGAAATTTGACAGACTAGAAACAGTTGAGTGAAATTACAGCAGTTGTCTGATTTGGGACTGAGGGGAGGGTGCAGATCAGTGTTTATGAATAGCTTCTTGGATTTAAAAGATATAAAGTTGCCTCCCTGGCAACTGGGATTGCCTGCTTAATCAACAGTAATGATTTTCACTGTTCTTTAAGATACTTGGTGCCATATTCCTTTTTGTGTGACTTTGCTGAGATTGAACCATGTGTTTTCCTATTTTCTAGTCAAATAATGCATGCATTTAAATTATAAAATACTTGCTACTTCCAAGATTATTCTAGACAACATATTAAAAACAGACATATTTACCTACTGTATCTTCAAATATAGAGTAAAATATAAAACAGTTAATAAATAAGTGAGAAAAACATCTGGCTGACATTGTAAAACCCCTTTTTGAGGAAAATATGACATATAGCAAGCTCTTCTTTCCAAGTAAAGGAAGCATGATATTCATGAAAATCTTATGATGAAGGAGGAGAAGGAAACATGCTTCTGAAGGATATAAAGAGTTCATGGACACTGTAGTAGTTCCCTATTGCTGCTGTAACAAATGGCCACAAATGACCATAGCTTAAAACAACAAAAATTAATTAATCTTAAAATTCAAGAGATCAGAAGTCCTAAAAGCAAGATGTCAGCAAACTTCATTCCTTCAGGAGGCTTCAGGGAAGAATCTGTTTCCTTGCCTTTTTCAGCTTCTAGAAGTAACCTGTATTCCTCAGTTGGTGGCTTTATCATCTTCAAAACTATGGAGTATCATCTTCAATCCGTTTTCTCTAACCTCTTTCAGTTTATAAAGACCCTTATGTTTCCATTAGATTCAACCAATAATCCAGCACAACTTTCTTACCTGAAGAGTACTAAGCAAGTTATATTTGCAAAATCCCTTTTATCATTTACCAAGGTAATATAGTTAGAAGTTTCAGGACTTAAGTCATCTTTGGTGAAGATAGGAGACATTATCCCATACATCCTAGATACATAAAGGTTGAAAAAAACAATTCAGTCTAGGGAGAAGGAGGGGAATGTTTTATATGAGTCCAAGCAAGCAGTCAGGACATAATTATCCATTTCATCCTTTCGGTCATCTGCTCATTTCTTTGTTCACTAGTAAAATCATTAAATCATCACAGGCAAAGAAGGGGAAAGAAGGTAGCAGGAATTGGGAAGCACATGAGAAAAGGCAGCACCATGGCAGGAAGGGGTGGTATGATGTTGGATGGGCTGAATCCATGTGTGTGTCCCTGTGTGTGTGCACATTGCATGTGTCTGTTGTGTTTTAAGCACACTAGAAATTGACAGAAGGTTCTGACCTAAGAATACAGAATTCTGACTTTATTTGACTTTATAGAAATAATTCTGCTGATTGTAGGATTGGTCTTAGTGTTACTTTCAATTCATGTACCAAGTTATAAAAATATTGGAAATATGCCAAAGCAATTTCCCTCTTTCAAATATGAAGTACAAAAAAGTAAACAAATGAGAAAGTTTCCAAAATCACTGCTAGCAGAAGCATTAAATAAGACATTGCTGAGAATGTATTGAAGGAGAGGCTTAGAACTAAGTATGAATGATTTAGAAATAATAATTAATCTTAATCAATTTGAAGGTACTTGTGGCCTAAGTGCCATCATTTCTATAGTCATCACACCACCTCGTCGTTTGGGATGGGTAATTGCTTATATTATTCTGGGATTTGGCAAATATGTGAGCATGGACAGTTTGCTAAGATGAAAATAATATTCAGCAGTGGTTTCCACTGATCTAATGTCTTGCTTTCAAAATAAATTCAGAATGTCTTTCACCAAGCCGAATAAAAATTCAATTATCAAAATAACTTAAGGCTTGTTCCAGTACTCACAGAGAAGTAAAAAATAATAGAAGAGTGTTTACATTTCTGCCTGTTTGCAATAGTAAGTAGTTTTATTGGGAATATATCCCGCATGTTTACAGATAAATATGCATAAATACAGACTTTATTCATTGAACTGGACGCCCGGCCGCATGTGCATATAACCGGAGAGCTGAAGGAGGAAGTCAGAAATCACATTTGATCTCACCTTGAAAATTTTCATGCAGAAAGCTTGGGGCGTCTCACCATTTCTTAGTCAGTTGCCATTCCTGTTTATACTGCAAGCATCTGAATAAACGCAGACTTTTTTGGGGACTACTTCTCAAAATAGAGAGGACCTATAAATTATTTATGTTATTGTATAATAGTTGCATAACCCAAACTGATCAAACTGAAACATTTTTAGAGTGTGGCAGATGTAAATAAAATTCACTATTCAACACTAACCAATAACGTTATACTTTTGGCATTTACTTGGTTATTTATATGTTACTTGATGCTGCATCCAAAATTGCTGTCAGTGTAAGTAGTTAATGAGTCTATATTTGCCATCCTTGGAACACTTTTTAGAGGGTTGGTAAACAATTGTGGGTGTTAACTTCCTCCCCTGGTTACATAAAGCTAGTTAAAAATACTCTTTCCTGTATATGATAATTTTTTTTCTCATTTTATGTTCTCCCTAGTAATTACGACAATGCTATCACCCGTTTGCTCAAAAGAATCTTTATTGTTGTATTTCTCTTAGTATTGTAATGCATTGCTTTACTGTACTGTATTGCTTTTTTTCTTATTTCCTGATCTTCTTTATTCTTATTTTCTCTATCTCACTTTAGTGTATAACAAATTTGCAAATATGTATGCAATTTTATAAAATTTTTTTTTCATGCTCCTTTTGCTTTTTTAATATTTGGATTATCTAAGAACATTGGTCTGTTCACGGTTCCCATTTCTTTTTTAAATTTGGCATTTTAAACTGGTTCCAATAGTTCATTTCTCTAATCTATATTTTAAACTTAATTGATATATAGTATTGATATGCTATTTTTAAATTCTTCTAATATTATCTGTCTTACTTTCTTATTTTCATTTTGCTTTATTTTTATTTTCCCTTTTATTTTTTATTCCATCGTAGATTTTCTGTTACTGATTTTTCCAAAGATAAGCTTTTTCATCTTCATGTAAAAATACATATCATTAATTTCTATTCATATTTATTGTTTTCTTCCTTTTTTAATCTTCTGGTTTTCTCTGTTGCTCTATAACTGTCTTCTTGAATTGAATACTCACTTGCTTTCAGTCACTACTTTTTTTCTGGTAAATATATTTAAAGCTATAAATATATCTTTAAGAATTCTATACATTTAGTTTGAGTATTTATTTTTTAGTTTGAGTATTTTTATTTTAATATATTTCTGAGTGCTTTGTAATTTTCCTTTTGATTTCTTATTCAGTATAAAGTTTACTTATTGATTAGTTTTCAAAGTATGCAGTTACCTATTTTTGTTGTTGTTGTTGTTATATTGAACTTTAATTACAGAGGGTTGGAATGCAAAGTCTGTGTTCTGCTAAAACTTTAGAATTCATGAAGATTCCTTTTTGGACTAGATTATCACTGATTCCTGCTTATGTTACACCTGTACTTAGAGTTCTCTTTTAATAACTGCAAAGTTTATATGTGTACCTTCATACAGATAAAATATATTATGTATGTGAATTTAATAATTGTGATTTAAAAGTCTGTTGCAACTTTGTTTAATATTTTTTCTGTGTATTTTTTATCTTCTGAGCGGAATCCACTTGAAAAATCTAAATACAAATGTTGATGTATCTATTTCTCCCTCTGCTTCTGTAAGTTGTTGTTCTATTTATTTTTGAAGCTCTATTATGTGGACATAATTATAATCATTACACTCTATTAAGCTTAATAATCTTTTGTGAGTATATAATATTTTTATATTTTATGGTACTTTTGCCTTAAATTTTATTTGATGTTATGTGAAAGTCTTACTTGCTCTCTTATGCTTCAAAGTGTCCTGGTGTATCTTTTTTCTGCTCCTTCATTTTCATCCTTTCTTCACCATTTTATATATTTTATAACACACATTGTTGGATCTGACTTAAAATATTTCTTCTAATGTGAGATTCCATGTTTTAACAAGTGAATTTAATCCACTTACATATATTGCAAATACATTATATTTGGATAGTTCTTCTGTCTTATTTTATTTCTTCTTAGTATAAAAAATCTCGTTTAGTTTTATCTTTCCTTCCATTGGTTAGATTAAAATTTCCTCTTCTCTCTTAAAAATAATAGTGTCAAATTTAATTTTTGGTGTGATATTCTGTTACTTATAAAACACACAGTCATGTTCATGTTTTCTTTTGTATTATCTAAATTACCTGCATCTTTTCCCTTAGACAAAAGAAATGCATGTTTTAAAATACTACTATCTTTTGGTCGTGTACCCTTCGTGGTATTTTCCTCTGCAGTATCCCCAGGGTCAGACTGAATATGATAGAGCCATAACTAGGAAATCCATAACTTACTGGACATATATATGCTATAATACATTCATATGTGTGAGTAGAAGAAGGTGTACAGGAAAGCAAACTTCACCTTCTGTTCAACTGAGAGATGGATTTCTGTGGGAATAAAGTGAAATTGTGATCCTATCACTACTCGACCCATTGTTGATTTATTTTATGCCACATGTATCTTCATAAGTATTAGAGCTACTTGTATAATGCCAGTATATAATATAATGCAGAATAACATTATTAACAATTAGATCATCCAGACAATCTGTCTAAATTGTTAATGGTCCATAATAGTAGTGATTTATCATCTTGATTAACATAAAAATCCAGTCCTCTTCTTTTTAAACAAAGCAAAAAAAAAAAAAAAAAAAAAAAAGAAGTTCAGCTAGCTTCCTTCCATTTATTGTTTTCTAGTGCATGAGTTATTTTTATCATATTTATTTAGTTTCTATCAGACCAGCATTACCTCCCTTTTCTTATCCTCACCTTTCCCTCTTAATTTGGGGGCTGTGCCTTATTCTTTTCTAGCCACTCAAGGAGGAATCATTAAATACTCACATGATCTCCTCTTTGGCCACAGTTGACTGGGGCGGAGGTATATAGTTATCAGAAAGCAATCGTTGGGGGTGCCTGGGTGGCTCAGTGGGTTAGGCCTCTGCCTTTGGCTCAGGTCATGATCTTAGGGTCCTGGGATGGAGCCCCGCATTGGATTCTCTGCTCAGCGGGGAACCTGCTTCTCCCTCTCTCTCTGCCTGCCTCTCTGCCTACTTGTGATCTCTCTTTCTTGTCAAAGAAATAAATAAAATCTAAAAAAAGAAAGAAAGAAAGAAAGAAAGAAAGAAAGAAAAGGGAAGAAAGCAATCATTGGTCTTCTCTGGGATTGTAAAATTGGGATCTAAAAGAAGTCAGTCTACTGGTAGAAGAAACCATGAAGTTGTCAAAATATCTGTGCCCATGTTGCCCACTGTGTAGAGAAACTCTGGAGAAACAGAACTGATGCACTTTGAGAGAGAGAAAAGGAGGGGTCTGTGAGAAAGGGGGAGAAAGAGAAAGAGAGTGATAAAGTGATAAAATAAATTCAAAGGGACATAAATAAGCTCTGTGTGTGTGTGTGTATGTGTGTGTTGTGTGTGAGGTTTAACAGTCCTCTAAACGATAATTGTTAACAATTTATATTCTGACTTAGAATCATGAATCAAATTCCACGTACCAGGAGGGAAGCAAGCAAATTACTGATCTTTTGTGTGCTTCACTGTCCTTAGCTGTTAAATGGCAATAATTCAACATTTTTCTAGAATAGCCATGAGGTTTCAATGACTGGTTAGAAAGATATGGATATGGATATAGATATAGATACATATCATGTAAAGCCTGTGGGAAGAGAAAGTGCTGAACAATATCTTTTATTATTTTCAATAACTGCTGAGTACTAGCCTTTGTATTTTCTTCCTATGACAGAGCTATATGAGTATCAAACAATTCCTATTCTTCTCTCCTGAAGCACACTTAAAATTCCCATCAGTCTTTCTTTTCTCAGCCACACCATATCACACCACTACCTGAGGAAAACCTATTTCGCAAAACAACAAAACAAAATTGACAAAAATCACTGAAGTAGCTTTTATGTGAAGGTTATTACAGGTTATTAATTTTATTTTTAACTTGGGTTTTGGTCCTGACAAATTCTGGTATCTGCAGTACAGTGACTTGTGTGATTTATCCTTCTAAGATGTATTAATAATGAAAGATATGTATGTGTGTGTGTGTATATAAATATATATACAGACACATATGTGTATATATATATATACATAATTTGTAAAATTAAAGAAGACGGAATTCACATGTTTAGCTTTCAGTGTATGATTTACAGTGCAAACAGAAGTGGAACAGGAGTGTGTGTGTGAGTGCGCATATGTGAATACATATATCCAAAATATGATTTTACGTTATTTCATATGCACATTACATATTAAGGACATTTCAGTGAATTCATTTTAAGAAGTTCAACATAAATGTGACTAAATTGAAAAAAG
Source organism: Mustela nigripes (assembly GCF_022355385.1). Classification (NCBI taxonomy): domain Eukaryota; kingdom Metazoa; phylum Chordata; class Mammalia; order Carnivora; family Mustelidae; genus Mustela; species Mustela nigripes. The sequence continues at coordinate 239,074,634 of NC_081557.1, read as the reverse complement.
CATCAGGTGATTTTTAAAAAAATATATTTTATTTATTTATTTGACAGAGAGAGCAATCACAAGTAGGCAGAGAGGCAGGCAGAGAGAGAGAAGAGGAAGCAGGCTCCCTGCCGAGAAGAGAGCCTGATATGGGGCTTGATCCCAGGACCCTGAGATCATGACCTGAGCCAAAGGCAGAGGCTTTAACCCACTGAGTCACCGACGCACCCCAGGTGATTTTTTTAATAGGAGAAAATAAAAACTAGAGCAAAAGAAACTAAGTACGGAAAAAAACCTTAAGAATTTTTATTTTTTTCTAAGATTTTATCTATTTATTTGGCAGCGAAAGAGAGTGAGAAAGGGAACACAAGCAAGGGGTGTGAGACAGGGAAAAGCAGTCTTCCCACAGAGCGGGGAGCCTGATGTGGGACTCAATCCCAGGACCCTGGGATCATGCCCTGAGCCAAAGGCAGACACTGAATGGCTGAGCCACCCAGGTGCTCAAGAATCTTTGAAGAAAGAAAGAGAGAAGTAGAATCAAGGGACATTCAACAAATCTGTAACAAAATGTGTCATGCTTCATGTTACAATGTTTGGTGAAGGCGTTTAGACAGTCAAAAGAAATGATCAAGACATTGAGTTATCTAATTTATTTCATTCTTAATGTAAGATTTACAGTGAGTTTTGAATATAGAAATACATGACAAACAAAACATTCATAAATGGACTTAGCTCATCAGAACAGCACCTCTGGGATGCCTGGGTGGCCCAGTTGTTAAGTGTCTGCCTTTGGCTTAGGTCATGATCCCAGGGTCTTGGAATTGAAGTCCATGACAGGCTCCCAGCTTGGTGGGGAGCCTGCTTCTTCCTCCCTGCCTCCCCGCTTCCCCCCTTATGTTCCCCTTCTCTCTCTGTCAAATAAATAAATAAAAATCTTTATTAAAAACAAAACAAAAGAAAAGCAAAGCAAGATGTGGTCTATTTCTAGCCCAGTGAACTGTGTACATCTTCCTACTTCATATGCTTGGAGTAAAAACCTCAAAGACCCTTAGATTCTCTTCTTAGAAGTAAGTAATTTTCAAGTGTCCTTCTTTCAACCACATACTCCCTATTAGTTTCCTTTAAAATTTCAATTTTTTTGCTGTATATAATCCAATTATTTTAGTGTGAAGTGATTGCAGTACGTGAGAGAGCTGCAAAAATTCCCTTTTCCTCTTAAATTCATATAATCTTCTGTAACGTTAAAGCATTTAAGTTAGAATATCCTTACCCAGTCAGCTGTGTTGCTAATTTTCCCAGTGCCCTCCACATACCTGTAGCCCTCCATGTGATAAGAAAGTGGAAAAGTATCTACAGATCTGCATGTGCATACCTGCTGTCAGCCTAATATACAGCCTGGGAGTGAGGATAATTGATGTGTGTAGGGCAATGAGAATCAGCCCACATACTAAATGATGTATTTGTTGCTGCTGTGCCATAAGGTTCAACATATCTGGTATGCTTATAAATTTTCAATTTTACTTGCAGGGAAGATGTGCTTCTAATAGCTCTGGCTTCACGGTGAAATCAGTCCTTAGAAACATGATTCCGATATGTACTTACTTTTGACCCTACATAAGAAGATAATCTTTCTGTATCCTGGGCTAAATATTTCTTCAGTATTAAGTGTTGAAAGTGCTATATTTTTTGATAACAAGGAAGGATAGAAAACTGCAATTATTCTAGAATATTTTCATATGCATGTTTACTTCCCTTTTCATCATTAAATTAGAAATTGACACAGGCATTGGTGCATTTAAATTTCAACTGGTGGAAAAAAAATTAACTGGAGAATTTATGGACATGGTGAAGAGATGCATCTAGGGACAAATGGCTGAAGGGAAAGAGAGAAAGCATGGTACATGGCTTCATGATATCTTAGATCTAGCTCTCCCTCTAACCTGTGAATTTCTAAGTAGAAATATAGATAGAGGAGAGCTAGAGGGTGCAGAAAGTATTATTTAATTTGTACATTTCCAACAACTACTCCTGAAATCTCCTCAAAACGCATTACTGTCCGTCTCTTACCAGCATACCAACAGGCTAGATTATCAAAGTTCCTTTTGGTATGTTTGGATGTTTTAAAACACATAACACATTTCCTTATGAGACTACAATAATGACCTTATAATGTTAAAAATAATGATTTTTCTAAACTAGGCAACATTATCTTATTTAATCTTCTGTATATAGTTTAATGGTGGAACTAAAGAGTACTATTCTACAGAAAATGTTTGCAAGTGCTAACCTGATTTTTGAGAAACACATCTTCTCCTCTGACTTGGCAGTGAAATATCTAGAATCGGTACTTCTAGTGAACCATCTACAGATTTGTACGATCTATAGATCTGTATGTACAAAATGATTTGCAACCAGAAGGAACCATGAATGAATCAACTCAAAATCAACTCATTATGTTTCCTCCTGCTACAGTGTTTCCTATCAGGAGAATGGCTTTTTCAGTTGGCACCACTGTGTAACAGAAAACATAACGCACAGTTTACAGAGGAAGAAACAAACTTAGAATGATTAGGTGATTTGCCAAGGTTCATACAGCTAGTAAAGTGGTAGATCTGGGATCAGGGCCAGGTAGATAATTTGAGGGCCCAGCAGAAAATAAAGATTCAAGGTCCCTTGTTCAAAAACCAGGAAAAAAAAAAAAGATATTTCCTTTCCTTGACAGTCTGTCTCTTTAGCCGTCATGGTGGTTTTTATTATTTTCCATTTGATGTAATACTCCCTCCAGCTTGGGGGATATTGGGATGGGGATGAGGACAGCAGACTTGTATGGGGTCCTGCCTACTCTATATGTGTGGGGCAGGTGCCAAGACACGCTCCTCATCTCCCCTTCATGGATGAAGGATGGAAGCAGTTGTTAGATGGAAGCAAGTGACAGAGAACCTACCTAGGAGAGGAGAGAGGGAATGGTGGGGCTCGGAGGCAGGACAGATATGAGTGAACACTGCAAGCCCCCAGGGCATATGTGCTCTCTTGTTCCATCAGACTTCACTCACAAACACAAATTCAAAGATAACATTTCAAAAATTTCATAACAATGTCTGCAGAACATTAACCCCAAGCTTGGGGCCTCCTTCTGAGCATGGATTCCTGTTTGAATGTCACATGCACTTGACATTGATCCTACGCAGAGCACTAAGCCAGGTCATTTCATTTCATAATTCTGTGTTTTCCTCCATACTAACTAACCATTATAGGTTGAAGTTTATTTGTAGAGTCGCCTTCTTAAAGTCTAGCCTTTCCAAAGAGTGGGTCTGAGATTTGAGGTCTTAAAGAGCCCTGGACAAATGGTTCATAGACTTTGGCTTTAGAATAACTCCAAAGGCACACTCTTCATACCAAAGGGCATGCACTATACATTCTTGCCAATAGCAGCGGTTGGCCTCTCTTAGCAGAACAGCCTCTGTACTCTTGAGATCATAAAACTCCGTAGGCACAAAATATATTTTCCACTGGGAATTTCTTGATAATTAGTTACTGAAAGCATCAGAAGTAGAAGTTGGCTTTCAGTTTCATGTATATTGCTCTTTTTCCTTCACGAGGCAGCTTGTGCCTCATCTGGATTTAGCATTATTGGCTGGTTTATTGAGATATACTAGATCCATCACGTACCTAGCCCACGTTGTAGTTTTAGTTGTATTTGTGTATGCGATGGGGCTTAGGTAGAGATTGGAAAGAATATGAAATGGAAATACTATTCATATCAATCTTAATAAATGAAGCAATTATCATACTTTCTCAGGAGGACATGGATAAAATTTATATTGTGGTTTGCTCCATCAGTTTCAATTCAAATTCTGACAGAAAGAATTTAAGATAATTGTGCTTGGTTCCATTAATGGAAACAGGTATTTATACTTTTTTTCTAGGAAAATTTTTGGCTTTTGAAATATCAAGTATCTAAATATACTGTCAATTTTCTTACCAATAGTTTCTCAGCTACATAAGCAGTTTGTGTCTGTCTCTGTTTTTGTCTTAAGGGTGACAGACATTTTAATGGTCTTAGCTTGATCTAGAATGATAGTTATAGCTTTTTTCCTATCTCTCAAAAGCACTCTAAATCTTTATAAGTAAAGGAAGATAGTTAAGATTGACTGTGTTTTCTCAATTTGCTGAGATAGAATTTTCTAAATATTTTATGTGCTCAGGTACATGTGAAAAGTGGTAGGACTGCAGTATTTATTTTGGAATGACTTGAGTCAGCTCCATTTCTGATTGATTCTAATTATTTCTACTTAATAAAGGTAATATGAAGGTGGTACTGCTTTTTCATCTTCTCATCTTTTTTCTCCTAATCGCAAAATTAATCCTAGTTGTATAAGAAAGAAGTCTCCACTTTGAAAGTTTCCTCTGTATTATCTTCACAGATTCACCAAAAACAATTAGTGGGTGGAAATGAAGTGTAAATGATTCTCACTTTTTCAGATTTATTCAATCAGTTTATTCAAGAGTAAAGAACCAAGAATTTGAATAAATAATTAATTTCCTTAATAATTGCTATGTAGTCAGTTTAAGTCTGGCATGCCTCTTCAATCAAACTCCCGGAATCTTTCTTCTGTTCTTTCCAAGATCCTCACATGATTGCTTTCTTATGATTTTCAGGCACCAAATCAAGTGCTCCTTCTAAAAAAGAATTTTTCTTGAACAATCTAACCAAATGGGGACTTTCATTCTATATCCCATCCTGGTCAAAACCAGTAACTTTATTAACTTTCTTTTTCTATGTTAATTTGAAATTGTTTAATTTACTTACTTGTTAATGTAATATTTGGGTTTTTTTAGAAAAAATTTATTTATTTTAGAGAAAGAGAGAATGTGGGGGGAGGAGAAGAGGGAGAGAGAGAATCTGAGGCAGACTCTGAGCTCAGCATAGGGCTAGAGGTGAGGGTCAATCCCACAACCGTGAGAACATGACCTGAGCCAAAGCAAGAGTCCAAGGTTTAACTGACTAAGCCACCCAAGGGCTCTATTATTTATTAATATAATGTTAATTGCAATGGAATGTTAATTGTATAAATCTCACCAGAATTAAGCTTCATGGAAGAATTCTCTCCATTATTTACTGCAGCATTCCCATAACTAGAATGGATCTGATTCATAATAATTATTTTTAAAATGACTGATTTTAACTAAGTTAATTTTAAAAATAGTTACTGAGGAGGGTTATGTCAGCATCATGATCGCATAAGACTCATTGTAACTAATCGGAAAAATTGCAGGCAAAAAATTCAACATATAGAAATCAGTAGTATTTCTACACACTAATGATGAAATATGTGGCAAAGAAATAATTTCATTCACAATAAAATAAAAACAATCAATAAGTATTTAGTGATAAATTTCACTTGAAAGTTAAGCCCAAGAAATACAAGCTCTGATGAAAGAAAGTGAAGAAGACACCAACGGTTGGAAAGATAGCATATGCTTGTGATTAGAAGAATAAATACTGTCAAAATGTCAATACTACCCAAAGCCATTCATAGATTCTATGCAATTCCTGTAAAAATACTAGTGGAATTTTTCACAGAAATAGAGGAAATAATTCTAAATTTCTATGGAAACAAAGAAAAAAGAAAAAGACCCTTAATGGCCAAAACTTGAGAAAGAGCAACAGTAGAGGTATCATGCTCCCTGATTCAAACTATGCTTTAAAGATACAGTAATCAAACCAGTATGGTGCTGGCATAAGACTAGACACATAGACCAATGGTACACAATACAGAGCCCAGAAATAAGCCCCTGAATATATGGGGATAATATTTGACAAGGGAGTCAAGAGTACTCAGTGCAGGGCGCCTGGGTGGCTCGGTGGGTTAAGCTGCTGCCTTCGGCTCAGGTCATGATCGCAGGGTCCTAGGATGGAGTCCCACATCGGGCTCTCTGCTCAGCAGGTAGCCTGCTTCCCTCTCTCTCTCTGCCTGCTTCTCTGTCTACTTGTGATGTCTTTCTGTCAAATAAATAAATAAAATCTTAAAAAAAAAAAGAGTACTCAATGCAGAAAAAATAGTCTCCTTATTGAATAATAATATTGGCCAAATTGGATAACCACATTCAGAAAAATTTAAATTGGACTTCTATCTTACTCCTGTTTCACTGACTACTCACAAACAAATAATTCCAGATGGATTAAAGGCATGACCTGAAACCATAAAGCTCCTAAAAGAAAACTTAAGGGAAAAAACTTCTTCACATTGGTCTTGGCAAAAAGTCTTTTGATATAGCTCTAAAAGCACAAGCAATAAAGAAAAAAAAAATTAATAAGTGATATCACATCAAACTAAAAACTTTCTGCCCAGTAAAGGAAAACAATCACCAAAATGAAAAGACAACCTATGGAATGGAGATGTATTTGCAAACTATATATAGGATAAGGGTTAACATCCAAAATACATAAATAACTTATATATAGCTCAGTAACAACAACAACAAAAACCAATTAAAAGATTAGGCAGCAGGGCATGAGTACCTGGGTGGCTCAGTCAGTTAAGCATCTGGGTCTTGATTTTGGCTCAGGTCATGATCTTAGAGTCATGGGATTGAGTCCTGCATCTGGCTCTAGCTCAGTGCAGAGTCCGCTTGTTTCTCTCTTTCTGCTCCTCCCCATGCTTGCTCACGTGTTCTCTCTCTCTCTCAAATAAGTAAATAAAGTCTTTAAGAAAAAAATGGGCAGAGAAACTGAATAGATATTTTTCAAAGATATTTTTCAAAGAAGATATCCAAATGGCCAACAAGTACATGTAAAGATGTTCAACATCAATAATCAGGGAAATGCAAATTGAAACCACAATGAGATACTACTTTACACCTGTTAGAATGTCTATCATAAAAAAGACAAGAAATAACAAGTGTTGGCCACACTGTATATTAACTACAATAAAATAAAAATTAAAAACTTAATAGAAATAAAATATTTTCTTAGGTTAAAAAAAAAGAATGTGAAGGGAAAGGAACCCTTATCTACTGTTGCTGGGGATGTAAATCTGATTAGTCAATATGGAGAAGAGAGGAGGTTTCTGAAAAAATTAAAAATTATAACTGCCATATACTTCAGTAATTTCACTACTGAGTATATATCCAAAAGAAATGAAAACGGGATATTGAAAAGATATCTGCACTGCTATGTTTACTGTAGCATTACTAAAAATAGCCGAGATTTGGAAACAACTTCAGAGTCCATCAACAGCTAAATGTATGTGTGTGTCTATCAACAGATGAATATATGTATAATCTATGGCAAAAAAGGACTTTCTACCTGCCATTTGGGCAACATGGATAGACCTTGATGGCATTATGCTAAATTTGGTAAGTCAAATAGAGAAAAAACTGTATGTATGCTGTATGATATCACTTACATGTGGAATTTAAAGAGCCACACTCATAGGAACGGGGAGTAGAATGGTGGCCAGGGGGTGGGGAAATTATAGAGATATTAGCCAAATGATACAAACTTGCAATTAAAAGATGGATAATGCAGGGAATCTAATGCACAGCATTAGATTATCTTGTGTGTTAAGATCATCACAGCATTGTGATTATGGTTAACAAATCAGTATAGTGTAGTTGGGAGTTGCTAAGAGAGTAGATCTTAACTGTTCTCACCACAAAAAAGTAATGATAATTATATGATGGGATAGAGGTAATATAGCTTATGCTAAATTGGTAATCACATCACAACATCAGTGCATCAAATCAACATGGTTTACAACTTAAACTTATACAATGTTATATGTCAATTATGTCTCAATAAAATATTTATTAAATGAATGAGCAAGTTGTATAGCGACATTACATTGTTGACAGTCACACACAATTTTTCAACATTCATACATAGCAACCATACTTTATTGATTTTTTGGCTGGAAAACAGTGCTATAGGGAGAGCAAATGGTTTCTTTACTATCTTCTCTCAGAATTGGAGTTCTATATTTATGTGAAAATAAAAGCCTGACAAATTTTGCCTTCAATAGGGATTGTTAGAACCAAAGGGAAATCATGAGATCTTTTTTTATCATATTTCTTTAATAGATTATGAAAATGGTTAAGAATGAATAAATGTCTAATTCAAAGACACAGTGATTTACAGGAGAAGAAAGTCTCCTATAAATTGGTAAAGCTTAGATTTACCAATTCACTAATTAGCACTGTTGCCACAGCTTTCCTTTCCTTAATGAGAATCTTAGTTTGGAAATCCAACTCAAACAAAGGGAATTTGCTTACCACACAAGAAAAAAAGTACTGTCTTCAATTCCTTCTTGATCCCAGCCCTCATATAAGTTTGCACATGATTTCTATGTCTCCACTCATCTCTCCTCTTGTGTTCTCAGTGTGCTTGTCTTAGGCTTCTCAGGCTGGAAATGTGCTTATTTAATGTGACTAGAGATAAGTCCTATGCTCACCCTATTTTATAAGATTTCAGGTAGGAATGTCAGTGAAAGATGGACAGCATTTTTCTCCAGGATCATATATACATACCACACAAGGCTTTAAGGGTCCCTGATTAAGTGTAAACACTTCTCTGAAGCACATACTGTGGCAGACAGATTGATAGTGATTGGCTCAGACAGATCTCTAAACTCAGTTTTGTATCCAGGAACAAAGGCTTAGCAATAACAATAGGAGAAGAAAAATTTATATAAAAGGCAGACAAGCCTATCATTACCACAAGCTATTATTCACAGTGATTTTTTTTTTACACCCACGTGAATTTATATGTATCTCTATCTATCTACAGTATTTCCTAAATACCTTATGCTTTATTATTTATTTACCAGTTTTAAATTCAGTTATTTATTTGTATCTAAAGCTCAAACATCTCTTTTGAGATTATCATATTTTTTTGGTGATCCTTTCCAAGATACATCATAAAAAAAAAGAAAAAGGATTTGTATTTTTTGAATAGACATAATAATTCAGAAGGAGGAATTGAACACTTTGGTAGAAAAGGGAAAAATGTGAAAACCAATTTCAACTAGCAAGCAATTTTAATAAAAGTATCCACAGTTATTATGAACAATTTTCCATATTATTCTTGAAACATGACTTGTAGAGCCAAATAGGTTCATAGTACTTAAGAAAAAAATATTCCATGTGAAAAGATCAGTTCTTTTTCACTTTCTTGCCAAGCCAGACTTCTGTGTCTGATCTCTCTGCAAATGTTGCCTTTCTCATAAGTAAAGGTGTCCTATTTGTAAAGGGAGGAAAACTGCTCTTTTTTCTTTTCTTATGTATGTATGTATGTACTGGGGGTAGGACAAAGGGAGAGGAAAAGAGAGACTCTAAAGCAGATTCCACACTGAGCAAGAAGCCAAACATGGGGCTTGATCCCACCACTGGGATCACAACATGAGCCAAAACCAAGTCGATTGCTTATCCAACAGAGCCACGCATATGCCCCAAATTGTTCTTGTCTTTCAACTATATCCTGAACAAGGAATACATGTTCCTCTTAATTTTCCACAGGGTAGTCAATTTTAGTCATCACAATTGACAAGAATTTCCTAAAAGTTAAGAATTCTGGAAGGAAGGAAGTATAGCTCATAAATTCTGTAAAATTTCTAGTTTTAGATATCTTGAATGTGTCACCTTCCTATCCTAGGCCTGTACCACAAATCTGTGGCATTGGGAGGGAGCTATTCATTGGCATGTTTCAGAATTGAGAGGAAAAAATAATTTCTCCAATATTTAGAAATTAAGTTCCCTCCACTTGAGTTGAAGCCCATTCTCCCAAGTCTTAATTTCCTGGATAATTTCCCAGATAACTTGCAATGGATAAATATAGTCCTTGCAGGGAAATCTCAACTCCTGTCCACAAGGTTGCAGTCAGGGCTTCTGAAAGCATGTCTAGAGCCTATGTTTGAATTTGAAAAAAGCATCTCTTTCAGGCAAATAGAAAACAGTGACCCTCAGAGGGCCAGATCCACAGACTTCTACTCTGTACAAACAATTCAAAATAAAACAAAGCAAACAACAAAAAACAAAAACAAAAACAAAAGCAAAGTCGAAAAATTCTCTGTTGGGAACCAGACATAGGCCAAGCTGAATTTCAACCTCTGTCTGTTCCCAGACAGGTTGCTTTTACTCAAGACACGAATTACACAGCTGTGAATAGCAGTGTGGGTATGGTCTTGCAAATGTTATCAGATCAGTAATTCAGTAGAGTAGATTTTCTTATTATCTAAAGAATTTAGTGAGAAATAAAAGTACAGAAAGAAAGGAAGAAAGAAAGAGAGAGAGAGAGAAAGAAAGAAAGAAAAGAAAGAAAAAAAAAGTTCTACTGGTACCAGTGTCCTCTGACCCTCCTATGTCATCATTCTGAGCCAAGTCATGCTCTGTATCCCTAGTTCAGGTTGTTTTCTTCAACTCACCTATAATAGAAGATGGTGAGTTTACCAGGTTTGAAGATCCTATTGTTTTACGGATCTCCATTTCAGATCCCCCCAGGAACAACTCTCCAGTGGCATGCTCAATTCTGCAGGAATAAACCATATCAGAGTCTAAATTCTTCTTTAGGAAAAAACAAAAACAAAAACCAACATTAGTCTAAATGAAGCCTATGCAGAAATATAGATCTTCTACAGTAAAAAGCAAATCTACATTACTAAATATAGCACTTAAATGTTTGATCCATAAATTCTTCCTGTCAGTTGCTTCCCTGCGTTAAGGTCTTGCCTAACTCACAAGGTTCTATTGAGTGATTTATCTTTTACTGTCCAAAGGAAATGGCACAAAGATAAATTTAAGTTTTAACACTAAGTAAACAGAAATTTCTTCCAACTTTTAAATGACAGTCTTCATAACTTAAAACAACAGCCACTTAGGCTCAATTCCTAGGTAGGGAAATATCTATATTATCAGAGGAAATTTTGACTGAAGACAGAGAAGAAAGGTAAGAATGGAGCTCTCTTTTCTCTCTCTCTCGCTCTCTCTGCCTCCACCTCTTTCCAGTCCTTTCTCCCTCTTCTGTCTCCTTTTCTCTTTCCCATCTAATGTAATTAGCTATGGAATATTTTCTTCTAAACTTTTGTCAGCTTTCATAAATATGCACCTAAGGAAAACACCCAAGATAATCTTGAATTCAGTAATAAATAAGAGGGTGATCCCAAGGTGTGGGTTCAGTGATTTCCATATTTATAATGTGAACAGAGCGCCATCTCTGGTTTACAGTTGATCTTTGGGAGCTGATCCCCATAATGAGTTTGATTTGTCATCAGGGAGATAGAAATTATTTTTTCTTTTTTTGTGTGTTTTTTTTTATTTTTTTTATTTTTTATAAACATATAATTTTATCCCCAGGGGTACAGGTCTGTGAATCACCAGGTTTACACACTTCACAGCACTCACCAAAGCACATACCCTCCCCAATGTCCATAATCCCACCCCCTTCTCCCAACCCCCTCCCCCCAGCAACCCTCAATTTGTTTTGTGAGATTAAGAGTCACTTATGGTTTGTCTCCCTCCCAATCCCATCTTGTTTCATTTATTCTTCTCCTACCCACTTAAGCCCCCATGTTGCATCACCACTTCCTCATATCAGGGAGATCATATGATAGTTGTCTTTCTCTGCTTGACTTATTTCGCTAAGCATGATACACTCTAGTTCCATCCATGTTGTTGCAAATGGCAAGATTTCATTTCTTTTGATGACTGCATAGTATTCCATTGTGTATATATACCACATCTTCTTGATCCATTCATCTGTTGATGGACATCTAGGTTCTTTCCATAGTTTGGCTATTGTGGACATTGCTGCTATAAATATTTGGATGCACGTGCCCCTTTGGATCACTACGTTTGTATCTTTAGGGTAAATACCCAATAGTGCAATTGCTGGGTCATAGGGCAGTTCTATTTTCAACATTTTGAGGAACCTCCATGCTGTTTTCCAGAGTGGTTGCACCAGCTTACATTTCCACCAACAGTGTAGGAGGGTTCCCCTTTCTCCGCATCCTCGCCAGCATCTGTCATTTCCTGACTTCTTGGTTTTAGCCATTCTGACTGGTGTGAGGTGATATCTCATTGTGGTTTTGATTTGTATTTCCCTGATGCTGAGTGATATGGAGCACTTTTTCATGTGTCTGTTGGCCATCTGGATGTCTTCTTTGCAGAAATGTCTGTTCATGTCTTCTGCCCATTTCTTGATTGGATTATTTGTTTTTTGGGTGTTGAGTTTGCTAAGTTCTTTATAGATTCTGGACACTAGTCCTTTATTTGATATGTCGTCTGCAAATATCTCCTCCCATTCTGTCAGTTGTCTTTTGATTTTGTTAACTGTTTCCTTTGCTGTGCAAAAGCTTTTGATCTTGATGAAATCCCAATAGTTCATTTTTGCCCTTGCTTCCCTTGCCTTTGGCGTTGTTCCTAGGAAGATGTTGCTGCAGCTGAGGTCGAAGAGGTTGCTGCCTGTGTTCTCCTCAAGGATTTTGATGGATTCCTTTCACACATTGAGGTCCTTCATCCATTTTGAGTCTATTTTTGTGTGTGGTGTAAGGAAATGGTCCAATTTCATTTTTCTGCATGTGGCTGTCCAATTTTCCCAGCACCATTTATTGAAGAGGCTGTCTTTTTTCCGTTGGACATTCTTTCCTGCTTTGTCGAAGATTAGTTGACTGTAGAGTTGACGGTCTATTTCTGGGCTCTCTATTCTGTTCCATTGATCTATGTGTCTGTTTTTGTGCCAGTACCATGCTGCCTTGATGATGACAGCTTTGTAATAAGAGCTTGAAGTCTGGAATTGTGATGCCACCAACGTTGGCTCTTTTTCAACATCCCTTTGGCTATTCGAGGTCTTTTCTGGTTCCATATAAATTTTAGAATTATTTGTTCCATTTCCTTGAAAAAGATGGATGGTACTTTGATAGGAATTGCATTAAATGTGTAGATTGCTTTAGGTAGCATAGACATTTTCCACAATATTTATTCTTCCAATCCAGGAGCATGGAACATTTTTCCATTTCTTTGTGTCTTCCTCAATTTCTTTCATGAGTACTTTATAGTTTTCTGAGTATAGATTCTGTGCCTCTTTGGTTAGGTTTATTCCTAGGTATCTTGTGGTTTTGGGTGCAATTGTAAATGGGATGGACTCCTTAATTTCTCTTTCTTCTGTCTTGCTGTTGGTGTAGAGAAATGCAACTGATTTCTGTGCATTGATTTTATATCCTGACACTTTACTGAATTCCTGTATAAGTTCTAGCAGTTTTGGAGTGGAGTCTTTTGGGTTTTCCACATATAGTATCATATCATCTGCGAAGAGTGATAATTTGACTTCTTCTTTGCCGATTTGGATGCCTTTAATTTCCTTTTGTTGTCTGATTGCTGAGGCTAGGACCTCTAGTACGATGTTGAATAGCAGTGGTGATAATGGACATCCCTGCCGTGTTCCTGACCTTAGAGGAAAAGCTTTCAGTTTTTCTCCATTGAGAATGATATTTGCGGTGGGTTTTTCATAGATGGCTTTGATGATATTGAGGTATGTGCCCTCTATCCCTACACTTTGAAGAGTTTTGATCAGGAAGGGATGTTGTACTTTGTCAAATGCTTTTTCAGCATCTATTGAGAGTATCATATGGTTCTTGTTCTTTCTTTTATTGATGTGTTGTATCACATTGACTGATTTGCGGATGTTGAACCAACCTTGCAGCCCTGGAATAAATCCCACTTGGTCGTGGTGAATAATCCTTTTAATGTACTGTTGAATCCTATTGGCTAGTATTTTGTTGAGTATTTTCGCATCTGTGTTCATCAAGGATATTGGTCTATAGCTCTCTTTTTTGATGGGATCCTTGTCTGGTTTTGGGATCAAGGTGATGCTGGCCTCATAAAATGAGTTTGGAAGTTTTCCTTCCATTTCTAGAAATTATTTTTTCTATTGTGAATTCTGCACAAATACTTTAGCAATACAGCCCAAGTTTGCCTTAGCCCATTTTGATCGATAAGAGTGCTACATTGTCCATGGAGAAAGACATGCCAGATTCTCTAGTACCTTGTGCTATGTATGACCTCTCATCTGAAACTAAAAAAAAAAAAAAAAAAAAAAAAAATCTATTGGGGGATTTTGGGTTTCGTTTAAAATATAACTATTTCCTTGTCTTAAAATTTATAAATCCTGCCAACTAACAAATGTGTACAATTTTATTTAAAATTTAGTATTTTCAGTCATGTTTTTCAGACTGTGTAATCTTGGGTAATGATTAGGTAGTTTTATATTATGGATATCTAGAGGAGGTCAAGTTACTAGTATTTTAATACATGTTTCAATATTTAAAATGGGTGAGTCACCTCTATTGGTTTATCAATAGAAGAGAAGGACGTATAAAATTTAGTAGACCCCTGACAATTGAATTAACATTGCTGGTTGGGTCCATATAAAATTATTAGCCTACTTTTGTAAAAAGCAACACTAGGTTGCTTTTTTTTTTATATTTATAGTGCCAAGTCAGTTAATACTTATTAAAATAAAACAATATTCAAAAAGGACCACCACATTATATTTGAGAAGACCAATAATCAAAGATATGCCAGTTTTAGCAAATTCATTTGTAAGCAGTTTGATGAACTCTTATTGATTTGTCTTATTAGTTATTGTCCTCATTTGTAGGATAAGAACAGTAAAGTTATTTTTAATTTGTTAAATGGAAATATAAAAAAGTATGATCCCCAAGTATTTTCTTGTATGTTATCCACATTTGTTGCCTTCATAAATTTTTCATGATATGAGATTGTCTCATTTATTAATTTTGTATTTGTTTATATTTTGATTTTTTTAATTAAATTAGATTTTTTTTTCAGTGTTCTAAAGTATATTGTGTAGCACCACACCCAGTGCTCCATGCAATGCGTGCCCTCCATAATACCCACCACCATGCTCAACCAACCTCCCAACCACCCTCCCCTCCCAAACCCTCAGTTTGTTTCTCAGAGTCCACGGTCTCTCATGGTTTGTCTCCCCATCCGATTTCCCCCAACTCACTTCTCTCCATCTCCCAAGGTCCTTCATGTTATTCCTTATGCTCCACAAGTAAGTGAAACCATGTGATACTTGATTCTCTCTGCTTGACTTATTTCACTCAGCATAATCTCTTTTAGTGCCTTCCATGTTGATACAAAAGTTGGGTATTCATCCTTTCTGATGGAAGCATAATACTCTTCTCTAGATAAAGAAGGGCATCTGTTGAAGGGCATCTTGGTTCTTTCCAAAGTTTGGCAACTGTGGCCATTGTTGCTATGAACATTGGGGTATAGATGGCCCTTCTTTTCACTACATCTGTATCTGAAGTAAATACCCAGTAGTGCAATTGCAGGGTCATAGGGAAGCTCTATTTTTAATTTCCTAAGGATTTTCCACACTGTTTTCTGAAGGGGCTGCACCAACTTGCATTCCCACCAACAGTGTAACAGGGTTCCCCTTTCTCCATATCTTCTACAACACTTGCTGTTTACTGTCTTGTTAATTTTAGCCATTCTAACTGGTGTAAGATGGTATCTCAATGTGGTTTTGATTTGAATCTCCCTGATGGCTAATGCTGATGAACACTTTTTCACGTGACTGTTAGCAATTTGTATGTCTTCATTGGAGAAGTATCTGTTCATGTCTTCTGCCCATTTTTTGATGTGACTGTCTGTTTTGTGTGTGTTGAGTTTGAGGCATTCTTTATAGATCTTGGATATCAGCCCTTTGTCTGTAGTGTCATTTGTGAATCTCTTCTCCCATTCTGTGGGTTGCCTCTTTGTTTTGTTGACTGTTTCCTTTGCTCTGCAGAAGCCTTTGATCTTGATGCAGTCCCAAAAGTCCATTTTTGATTTTGTGTCCTTTGTCTTTGGGGACATATCTTGAAAGAAGTTGCTGTGGCCAATGTCGAAAAGGTTACTGCCTATGCTCACCTCCAAGATTTTGATAGATTCCTGGCTCACGTTGAGGTCTTTCATCCATTTCTAGTTTATCTTTGCATATGGTATAAGAGAATAATCAAGTTTCATTTCTATATATAGCCATCCAATTTTCCCAGCACCACTTATTGAAGAGACTGTCTTTTTTCCACTGTATATTTTTTCCTGCTTTGTTGAAGATTAGTTGACCATAGTGTTGAGGGTCCATATCTGGGCTCTCTACTCTGTTCCACTCATCTATGTGTCTATTTTTGTGCTATACCATGCTGTCTTGGTGATCACAGCATTGTAGTAAAGCTTGAAAGCAGGCAAAATGATGTCCCCAGTTTTGTTTTTCTTTTTCAACATTTCCTTAACAATTTGGGGTCTCTTCTGGTTCCATATAAATTTTAGGATTGTTTGTTCTAGCTCTTTGAAAAATACCTGTGAAGTTTTGATCAGGATGACATTGAAAGTATAGATTGCTCTAGGAGTATAGACATTTTAACAATGTTTATTCTTCCTATCCATGAGTATGGAATTGTCTTCCATCTTTTTGTGTCTTCTTTAATTTCTTTCATGAGTGTTCTGTAATTCCTTGAGCACAGATTCTTTACCTCTTTGGTTAGGTTTATTCCCAAGTATCTTATGGTTCTTGGTGCTAGAGAAAATGGAGCCAATTCTCTAATTTCCCTTTCTACATTTTCATTGTTAGTGTATAAGAAAGCAACAGATTTCTGTAGGTTGACTTTGTATTCTGCCACATTACAGAATTGTTGTATGAGTTCTATTAGTTTGGGGGTAGAGTCTTTTGGCTTTTCCATATAAAGTATCATGTCATCTGTGAAAAGAGAGAGTTTGACTTCTTCTTTGCCAATTTGAATACCTTTTATTTATTTTTGTTGTCTGATTGGTGTTGCTAGGTCTTCTGGTACTATATTGAACAACAGTGATGAGAGTGGGTATTCTTGTCATGTTCCTGATCCCAAGGGGAAGGCTGTCAACTTTTCCACATTGAGGATGATATTGGCTATGGTTTTTTCATAGATAGATTTTATGAAGTTGAGGAATATTCCCTCTATCTCTATATTTTGAAGGGTTTTAATCAGGAATGGATACTGTATCTTGTCAAATGCTTTTTCTGCATCAATTGAGAGGACTATGTGGCTCTTCTCTCTTCTCTTCTTGATTTATTCTATCACATTTATTTGCAAATGTTGAACCACCCTCACATCCCTTAGATAAATCCCACCTGGTCATGGTAGATAATCTTTTCAATGTACTGTTGGATCCTATTAGTTAGGATCTTGTTGAGAATCTTGGCATCCATATTCATCAGGAATATTGGTCTGAAATTCTCCTTTCTAATGGGGTCTTTTCCTGATCTGGGGATCAGGGTAATGCTGGCTTCATAAAAAGGATCTGGAAGTTTTCCTTCTCTTTCTATTTTTTGAAACAGCTTCAGGAGAATAGGTATGATTTCTTCTTTGAATGTTTGGTAGAATTCTCCAGGGAATCTGTCAGGTCCTGGGCTCTGGTATTTTTTGGAGGGTTTTGATCACCACTTCAATCTCGTTACTAGATATTGGTCTATTCCATTCATCAATTTCTTCCTGATTCAGTTTTGGAAGTTATAGATTTCCAGGAATGCATCCATTTCATCTAGGCTGCTTAACTTATTGGCATATAACTGTTGATAATAATTTCTGATGATTGTTTCTATTTCCTTAATGATAGTTGTGATCTCTACCTTTTCATTCATTATTTTATTAATTTGGGTCCTCTCTCTCTTCGTTTGGATTAGTTTGGCCAATGGTTTATTGATCTTATTGATTCTTTCCAAAAACCAGCTTCTAGTTTTATTGATGTGTTCTACTATAGCTCTACTTTCTATCTTGTTGATCTCTGCTCTTATCTTGATTATTCTCTTATTGTGTGTGGGGTTGGCTTAATCTGTTGTTGATTCTCCAGTTCTTTAAGGTGTAAAGAGAGATGGTGTATTCTGGATTTTTCTTTTCTTTTTCTTTTTTTTGAGTGAGGCTTGGATGGCTATGAATTTTCCCCTTATTACTGCCTTTGCTCTGTCCCATAGGTTTTGTACCAATGTGTCCTCATTCTCATTGGTTTCCATGAATTGTTTATGTTCTTCTCTGATTTCCTGGATGATCCAAACATTCTTAAGCAAGGTGGTCTTTAGCTTCCAAGTGTTTGAATTTCTTCGAAACTTTTTCTTCTGGTTGAGTTCTAGATTCAAAACATTGTGGTCTGAGAATATGTAGGGAATAATCTCAATCTTTTGTATCAGTTGAGCCCTGATTTGTGACCCAGTATGTGGTTTATTCTGTAGAAAGTTCCCTGTGTACTCAAGAAGAATGAGTATTCTGTTGTTTTAGGGTGGGATGTTCTGTATATATTTGTGAGGTCCAACTGGTCCGATGTGTCATTCAGTGCTCTTGTTTATTGATTTTCTGCTTGGATGATCTGTCTATTACTGAGAGTAGTGTGATAAGATCCCTTACTATTTATGCATTCATATCAATATGACTTTTTATCTTAATTAACCGTTGTCTTATGTAGTTGGCTGCTCCCATATTGGGGGCATAAATATTTACAATTGTTAGATCTTCTTGGTGGATAGACCCTTTAAGAATGATGTTTCCCTTCTTTATCTATGACTACAGTTTTCCATTTAAAATCTTATTTATCTGATATGAGAATTGCTACCCCAGCCTTCTTTTGAGGCCCATTGGCATGAAAGATTCTTCTCCATTCCTTCACTTTCAGTCTGGATGTATCCTTAGGCTCCAAATGGGTCTCTTGTATCAACATATGAATGGGTCCTGTTATTTTATCCAATCTGCAACCCTGTGTTGTTTTATGGGAACATTTAGGCCGTTTATGTTGAAGAGTGATTATTGAAAGCTACCTTTTAATTGATATATTGTTGCCTGTGAAGTCCTTGTTTCTATAGATTGCCTCTAAATTTCTGTTCCACAACATGCTTGGGTTCTTTCTTCTTTTATAGAACCCCCCCCCCCTTAATATTTCTTATAGTGCCAGCTTGGTGGTCACATACTCTTTTAAACCTTGCTGGTCTTGGAAGATCTTTATCTCTCTATCATTTGGAATGTCAACCTTGCTGGATAAAGTATTCTTGGCTGCATGTTCTTCTCATTTAGTGTCCTGAATATGTCTTGCCAGCCCTTTCTGGCTTGCTACGTTTCTGTGGACAGGTCTGCTGTTATTCTGATGGACCTTCCTCTGTATCTAAGGAACCTCTTCCCTCCCTGCCCTCAGGAGCTCTTGTCTAAAGTTGTGATTCATCAGTCTCACAATCAAGTGTTTTGAGGTCTTTCTGGATTTGTTGATCTTGGGGGGTGATCTTTCTGCCTCTAGGACAGGGACGCTTGTTCCATTTCCCATATGGGAAAATTTTCACCAAGAATTTGTTCAACTATACCTTCTAGTCTTTTTTCTTTCTCCTCCCACTCAGAAATCCCAATAATTCTGACATTGGAATGTTTCATGACGTCATTTATTTCTCTAATTCTGTTTTCATGGCTTCTAAGCTGTTTGTGCCAGGCCTCCTCCAGATCCTTTTTCTCTATCAGTTTGTCCTCTAGATCACTAATTCTATCTTTTGCCTCAGTTACTCTAGCTGTTAGGGTATTTAGATTAGATTGAATCTCATTGATAACATTTTTAACTTCTTCCCCATGTGTCTTTCACTTCTGCCCTTAGAGATTCCATGTTGTCACTAATGGTTTTCTCCAATCTAGACATTGCCTAGATAGTTGTTACCCTGAATTCCTTTTTTGACATACTGTTTATGTCCATATCCAATAGTTCTGATGGAGAGGGCACAGTCTCTGAATTTTTCCTCTGTTGGATGTTCCTCCTTTTAGTCATTTTGGTGAGAGGTGGTTGAGGGGATGTGTAGCTGAATATATCAACCATGATTCAGGCAAGGTGCACCGTGGAATGCTTCTGAGCAATAGGAAGTCACCACAAAAAGAAAGAAAAAAGAAAAAGAGAGAGAGAGAAAGAGAGAGACAGAAAAAGAGAGAGAGAGGGAGAGAAGATCCAACCAGTATGCCCCCAAAGGTAAGATTTATAAGGTATACAAACAAAAAGTCGGACCAAAGTAAATGACAAGGAAAAAAGAAAGAAAGAAAGAAAGAAAGAAAGAAAGAAAGAACGAACCCAGGCAAAATGAACCCCAAGGATAAGGTTTATACAATACCAGAACAAAAACAAGTACACAGAAACTCTGACAGAAGAGAAAGACTGGAGGGTGGTTAGAAATCCTTGATGTGGGCGAAGAAGGTTATATTTTTTCTTGCTGGATGTATCTTGATATCTTTGTTAAAGAACTCAACTTTCCAGGGATAAATGGAGATTAAAACTGGTTTATATATAGGGGTAGTATTGATTATGGAAAGACGATTACCTTGAACCTTATATCTATATGTATATTTAAAAAAATAGAAAAGAAAAGCGAACCAGATATACGTATGAAAAAAGTTTTAAGTTAACAGGTTATTATGGAATATGTTGATTGAACCTCTAGTTGTAATGGTAAATAGGTTAAAAAAATTAAAAAGAACAAGAATAGTGAGATCTAATTAAAAATAAAGTTGTATCTTTGAAATATGCAGGTTTTAGGGGAATACTGCAGCTTAATATATTGTTTTCCTTGATATTGTGGTTTTACAGTTTTATGGGGACCCTGTCATTGTTGTCCTCTCATTCTTTTGGCTGGCTTTCTGGAGGAGGGTCCTTCTGCATTGATTTTCAGGCAGTCTTGGTTGGGTTGAGTCCTCCTGACCCCTATTAAGGGGCTGGACTTTGTGGAAACCAGTTTTTCAGGCTTTTGTTCTCTGTAGGTCCACCCACTTTGGTGGCTTTTTGTGGCTTTTCGGAGGTTTATTGGAAAGCAAACTGCACCCAGAACTCCATCTCAGAGAGAAGACTCAGTCTGTTCCCTTCTGGGTGGTCCAGAACAGACAGACTCCCCCTCTGCAAATTCCACTGTGCTGTGCAAACTCCCATAGTCAATGCACAATACCAGCCATTGTTTCAGGGGTTGTCTGAGGCTCCCACTTTTCTCTGCACCCTGGTGCCACTAAAATCATGAGTGATATTGGTCTAGGGACCCTGCTTCTGGTGGCTGCTTTTGCTGGGACTGCTGTCTGGGGTCCAGACCTCATGTTGCCACTGGGATCACGACCAGAGATCGCTTTGAATTCCTTCAGACATACACTGGGAGAATCCAGACCCTTGGCGGGTCCTAGAGACCATGGGCTAGTGCCAGGAAGGAGCTTTCTCAGGTGTGGGTGGGGAGTCTGTCAGACCCTGGTCGTGCAGTGTGCAAAAGTTCTAGGGAGAGCAGACTGGTGCAGTCTACAGACCTCCTCTTGTGGGTGCAGGAGTGTGCCCAGCCAAGTCATAATGCAAGCTGTGCAACCCCGGGGGCTCTGCAGCACTCTCTCTGGCATGGTTGGTCACTGGCAGTGGCTGTCCTGGGACAGTGGGCTTAAGCCCATGCCAGTGACTACCTGATTCCACCACTTGCCCCTAAGGTCTTTTGCTCTTTTTGAGTGCTTTTGACCAGACTCCAAGTTAATGCTGGTCCCCAATCACAGGGAACTTTTGTATTGGGGTGTTACTTTTCAGTGGGTAACTTTTGGTGGCTCCCTTTTGCTTCTGTTTATCCTCTGATATCAGTGTGACCATTCCCACTCTGCTTTACCTTTCCACTGGTCTCTTCTACCCCCATAGAGATGCAGAAGTGTATAATCCTATATCTCAGGCTGATTTCATAGATGTTGAGAGTGTTCTGATGGATAATTAGCTCACTTTAGCAGACTGGTTGAAACAGGGTCTCCTGCTTCTCCACTATCTTGCCCCTCCTCCTTATATTCTGATTTTACCAATGGGAATGTAAACAGGTCACTTCTCTGCTTTGTTAAATAAAAGGTCTATGGCACCTACTATTAGACACAAAGTAGATACCTTATAAATATTTTTTAATGAAACGATGGATAATGAAATATACTATATTCTAGATACATAAAAGATTTACTCATTAAATAAGAACTTATTTGTACCTACCAGGTGAAAATATTCTTATATTCATATAAAAATCATGTTATCTGACAATAGATATGCAGAAAAATATATATACAATAGATGTAGTTTTCAACTTTATGGAGACCTATTTTTTGTGGATCAATTTAGGCTTATGATTTAAGAATCAATAAGAGGTCAGGAAAAACACTGCTAAAAAGCCAGATATTTTAGTATTAACTCCGATTTGAGGAAATGCAAACAGGATGAAAATACTCCTTTTTCAAACTAAGGAATGCTTTAAGAGACAACTATAAAAATATCAGTATTTTGAAGTGGTAAAAATCTCATATGCACAAAAACCATGTTATGACTACCAACTTTAAGAAAGGACTAAGTTATGCCTGCATTAAAATGAGGAAAAACAAAACTATTTCAGCTGAGATGTCTGGTTGACTTTCAATCCATTTCAAACCCTGGTCTTTGAGTGAAGCTACAAGTAATTTACATTCTCCTCATTAACCAACTAATGAACTACTCTCCTGTAATTGCTTATATGTATATGTCCACATAATCTCTAATGTCAATAATTACTAGTCCTACTTTCCAAATCTATACACAGCTCAAAGCAATTGCATGCTAACTTGGTAGTATCATAGAAAGCATGAAGACAATTTAACATATACAATTATCCCTGTGTTCTCATTCATCACTTTATCATGTATTGTCCATATATATATTGAGTACCATAATAACTCTATCGTGCAACAAAAACCTAATCTTCCATATTAAAATAAATCTTGGTAATTGAAATAAAACTTGATATACTTAGTATACTCTGAAATAAGGAGGAGATATCTATCTACAATTTACTGTGTTCCTCAATGTGTTGAAATATAAATTAACGTACTTTAACTCTTGAATACTTTGGGTAAAATTGTTTAGTAAAATAATTTCTACAATTCTAAAAAATTAACTATATATAAAAACTTGCAATACTTAACAATGTTAAATTTTTTCCTTAGCTCCTCCTCGATTAATAAATACCTGTTTAAGAGTCACCAAAAACTATCAGTATAACACAGATTTACATCAGTTGTAAGTTTCTTCACTGAATGTAAATAAGAGCTTTCATTGAGGTTTATGATTTGCAGTGGTTACTGAAGGTATAAAATTGATGTCATTGGATATTGTTAAAAATAGGATTCTCAGGAGATATATTTTATATGTGATGTTCTGTGGGAGAGGAAGACATCTATGTAATTTTCCAAGGTCATATCTACTCTCTGTGTAGGGCAGGCACATCTGTAAAATACCATAACTCTAAAAAGTGCTGGATCAAGGTTTTACCAGGTCACCATTTCATCATCCAAAGTCAATGGCTGCTGTCTAAAGATTTGCAACTACAGCAGAGACATTGAAATTTGTTACAAATGTCTAACAGTTCTATTCCAACTTCTGCCATATAAAAGGATTAATGCTGTGCCATTTTAAAAAAAATATTTTATCTTACATTAACTTTCTTGATGATTAGTGAGCTTTAATCAAGTGGGATAGAAAGACCAGCTATTCAAACTACTGAATACTGAAAAGGTCACGGTATTGCAGTACACTCCCATAATTTACTGTCTCCTATTACATACTCTAAAAATGATCATATTCCCTTCTCAAAGGCAAAATACTAACTATCTGACATAAAGTCACCATATCACTGAATTCAGATCCATTAAGGTTAAAGTTAGTAACACTATGTTACCTATGTAGCAGCATTACTTTGAAGAATATAGCATAGTTGAATTACACCAGAGCAAACCAAATTCAATTTAAAATATGAATCATTAGGGATGTAAAACTGAAAGCATCATGTGTTTATAAATAATATGGAAATTGTTTTCAAAAATCCCAGATAACACATAGATACAGACTAGAACCTTTCATCATCCAATGCAACAGTCATCCAAGAGATTCTCACATATATCTCCATGTTAAAGTTAGTTGTATCTAACCAAGACACTGGAGGTTTTCTCTGGATCCCATTCATGGGATGATGTCCCTTACTTTTCCTTACCTTAGACTCTTCTTTGTAATGGTGCTTACAGAATACTTACTCAATAGTAGAATACAGCTTGTTTGTGTTGTTAATTTCCATGTTCACAGTCTCATTTCTTAAAGACACATTATCCAAACTTTTAAAATTACCTTTTAATCTTTACTCCCAGAGTAGCTGATTTTTTTCTTTTTCACTGGAGCATTTAGGATGTTTTACTCTTCTAACATCCCAGTGTAACCTCTGATTGTAGCTATATTTCTGCCATTTTATGGACTCAAGAAAGGAAGTTCAGTGCTTCCTCTGATACTTCCCAGAATCTTTTCATTTTATCTCTTTCTGAGAAATGATGATTGTTTTAATTTGTTGAGAAAAAAATTTTTTTACATTTCAAATACTTCAATAATATATGTTTCAAGAAGAATCCTAAGTGTCATCTTACACTGTAAATAGATTTTTGAGTACAGATAGATTTAAAAACATGATTTTGCTTTCAGCTTTATCTGAGGATCATAGAAGGTTTATAATGAAAATTTATAGTCTTTTCCCTTTATACCATGTCCACTACTCTGAACAAATTATTTTAATCCTCTTAATTCCCCCCTCCCACTGGCATATCTCTAAATAATATGCTGTTATTAGTCTTTTGATTGGTAATTTGAGAGATTATCTACTGATTTTTGCTGTGGTAGATCATGATTAATCATGTTTCTACACCCTTGCCTTTCCCCTTCTAAGAATGCATTTTATCATTATTTTAATTCCTCTGTTGGTTACTTCTCTCACTCTGAGAAGTATCTGTATTTAAAGTGCATTACACCATTACCTCAAAATACCATTTCTTGACGCCTCATATTTTGAGAATATGTAGTAAGCTCTTGCATTACTCTACTTTTTTTTTTCTTCACTATTCTCAGCTTCTTTGCTTTGTGTATATCTGTGTATTTTCAATATCACAGGTAATGTTTCATATGTAAGTATTGGAACTTTGAGTATATATTACTTCTGAAAGTTAAAAATCAATAGACAAGGTTTTCCTAATAATAAACCTACAAATAAAGTTTCTTGTATAGCCAAATAGTGTGTCTGTATTTCCTTTCTGTACTTTACAGTTTTCGTTTTCCTGTGTAAGTTATTAAAAATAGTCAAGTCTCTCTCTCTCTTTCTCTCTCTCTCTCTCTCTCATTCCTTCATGGATGTATCTCTCTCTTGCAGTTTCCCATTCTCTTGCGTTAACCTGGAGTATTTGATTTTCAGACTGTTCTAGTGACTGGTGGCCACCATAGTAGCATTCCTATCATGTGCAGCCTGGCTCATCAATGTCGTAATGCTATAACATTTTCTTCCCAATGACAATGTTATGGAAACGTCTTTTCCCAGTACACCTGGGTGGCTCAGCTGCCTTTGGCTCAGGTCATGACCCCAAGTTCCTATAACTGGGCCCCACATCAGGCTCTTTGCTCATCGGGGAGCCTGCTTCTCCCTCTACCTGCCTCTCCCTCAGCTTGTACTCTCTCTCTTTCTGACAAATAAATAAATAAAATTTAAAAAAAAAAAGTCCTTTCTCTTTAACTCTATGTTCATCACAGATCTGTCTCCTTCCCCTGCAAAAGTTCTTCTCCTTTTAAGATGTTATATGAAATATTTTTGTCCTGTGTGAAGGACAATTCTGAATTAGTTCTTATGCAGAGCTAATGGTCAACACCTGAGTACAGTGATTATGCACTCTGCATATTTCTCTTGGATTTCCTTTGTGGTTTACCACTTAGGTATTCCCAAGGCAAAGTGGAATACTTCTAACAGCCTTTAGTGATTATTTGAATAGATATTTTGCTATATAAAATTGAAGGAAAGAAATCCACTGCTCTTTATACTGTGAGATGAAATAAAATCTTATACAGATTAGTGTAAGCCCTTATTGGACATTTCAATTAGTTATCTGGATGACAAAGCAAATACAATCTCAATAAGATTAGTAAATGAATTAGAAACATTAGAATCCTTAATCAGGACTAGTAGTATCAAGCAGTTATGGAATTTAATAAAGGAACATGTTTGAAATCTCAAATTAGGGCTCTTAATCAAAGGTCTTAAAATAAGAACAGAATAGTACAACAAAATGGACTCTTATTAAATGTTCATTTGGAAAAAGAAATGTTAAGAGATCTATTTTAAATATGTATATTGATTCAATGCAAAAACTAAGATTGCAGCAACTATGAACACAATTGTTTAGTTCTATGCTAAAACAAAATACTCCTTTGGGACCAACACATGTTAAAAACTTTTCGGTTAAATTATCAGTAAGACGATGGTGAGAATAATTTATTCTATTTTGGGTACCTCATTTAAGAGAAATATTCAAAGGAACTAAGGACACTATGTTATGAGAAGGTAAAAAGTGTCATACATTATTGCATATTCAAATCTATAAATCTGTTTATGGCATAAAAACTATTTATAAGGAATAAGTCACTTCAATATGGTCAATGTAAAATCAGTTTGGATTCAGTCAAGAATGTCAGTTATCAAGATAAAGAAAATTAAAATAAAGGCTTTCCAAAGTTGATGTCAGAATTGAAAGGAATTTAGGTTTTTATTACTATTATTTCTCTGAAAAACATACTTTTCAAATATAACCACACATTAAAGCATTTATACAAAGAGCAATAGAAAGGTGTCCAATGGCCTGACTAAAGACATTCCAAAATTATACTCCAAAGACATTTTCTAAATTCCAAAAATTGTTACTATACAAAACCCTTGGGTATTAACTCTGAGTTCACTTTCCTGCTTCTCTCCCTATTATTTACCTCTTTCCAGCCACCCTGTTTACCTGAAACTCAGCTAAGCTGATTTTGGCTCTGCCCTTCATACCTCCTCTTTTTGCCTAGAACCTCTTCATATTAACATAGCTGGCTCCTGAGTTCAAATATCTTCTCTGATGAGTCCATTAGAATAGCTACTTCTCCCTAGTCCTCATCATCATCTGTACTTTGACCCTGTTTTATTCTTCTTCAAAGAATTCACTTGATATTATATCTTTGTTTTTGTTTTTTTTTTTTTTTTCTTTTTGAGAGAAAGAATCTTAAGCAGGATCCCTGCCCAGGGTGGAGCCCAACATTAGGCTAGATCTCAAGATGCTAAAATTATGACCCAAGCCAAAATCAAGAGTCAGACACTTAAACTACTGAGCCACCTATATGACAGATATTGGTTCTTATTTACACCATTTTTGTTGTTTTTTTATTAACTTTTCTTCCTAAATACTTTATTGAGGTATAATTTGCATACCCATTTATGTGAAGTTTCAATTGGTTTTTGTAAATTTTCAAAGTTGTGCATGCATCACCACAAGTCAGATTTAGATATGTGTGTGTGTGTGTGTATATATATATATATATATATATATATATATATATATATTTCCAAATACAATCCCTTATGTTCTCTGCTGTGATCCTGGCTCCCACCTCCAGTTCCAAATAGCCATTAATCTGTTTTCTGTCTCCATAGATTTGTCTTTTTCTGGACATTTTATATAAATGGAATCATAAAATACGTAATATTTTGCAATTTTGTCTGTTTTATTTACTGCTGTGCCCTACTTAAAATAAATGGCCCTCAATAAACATTTGTTGTATAAATGCAAGGATGAATCAATGCAGATTTGGGGTTAAAATTCATAAAGCTGCAATATTTTATTCAGACATAAATTATATGGATTAACAGGTTTAATAGTTTCAATTTAGAATTTTTTAATAAAGGGAAAAAAAGGAATGAGAAGGAGAATAAAATAAACCATAATTTAGAGTAATAAGTACTATATGGTGGATTAAACTTATGAATCTTGAATATCCATTAAAATATGTAGATTCAAGAAATCTTAAGGTTATCAATGTGTATAGAGGTTGATCTTTTATTACAACAGGAAATGCTAAGAGCTGTAAGTTTAAAAAGAAATATTCCCTGGTTTACCTTTGTAATACTTAGCAGAGACAAATAATTTTTATGCTTCTACTGATAAATATCTCAAAAAAATATCAGCACATCTTTATAATAAGGCAATTCAAAACCAGTAGTTTATTTCATGTCAATCACCATGACTATAGACTGTAATTATAAATTATTTTGTGTACAGAGTTGGTAAAATAATCCTTTGAGATTCGTTTTAAATCTTTCTTAATTAAATATGGCTCTTAAAATATCTTTTGTAGGGGAAAGAGAAACATACCAAGAAACAGACAGCTAACTATAGAGAACAAACTGCTGGTTGCCAGAAGGGGGGTGGGTGGGGGTAAAATAGGTACTGAGCACTGGGTGATGCATGGAATCCTTGAATCACTATATTGTATACCTGAAACTATATTACCCTGTTAACTAACTAGAATTTAAATAAAAATTTTAAAAAACAAAATTAAAAAATATATGATTACCTCTGCAGTATTAAAAATTGAGTTTATACATCAGAGAGTTTTTTGAAAAAATGAATTACATTCAGAACAAGACAAGGCACTGTCATGTTATTTTTAATATCTTCTAACCAATATTTGAGTTGTAAACAGTTAGGCTGTTATTCCACTTTTAGCTTTTCTCATGAAGCCAATGGGTGAACAATTGTCCCATGGCTTTGGAGATCTGGAGTTTGAATTCAGGTGAGCAATTCATAGTCATTTTCAGTAAATCCTTTGTATCACTTGAGGGAGATTAGCAAACAAAACTTTTAAAATTTATTTTATTTTTTAAGTTCCTGGCATATCCTTTTTCCTTTCATGCAGCTTATGAGGAAGAACACAAAGTGAAAAAGTTAATTTATTTTTACACAGTCTAAGAATTTTTGTTTTTTGAATATGTGGGATGCTTTGCTATGTTATTTTTTTAATATTATTTTTGCTTACAGGAAGTTGGTAAGATATTGTCATCCACATTGGTTTTTAATATGATTCCTTTAGAGTCTGTTGCAGAGAAGGCATTTGAGTGGTAAAGTGAGATAAACAATGGACAGGAGAGTTGGCTATTATGAACGATAATTTAACTTGCCTCTGTTAATACTGGTCAGACCACATATTTGCTTCAAGTTTGTTTTGTTTTGTGGTGTTTCTTGTTTTGTTTTATCTAGATGTATTATAGAGAAAGCATTGATAATTAAATGTAATAATCAATAGAGGGAGGTTCCATTATGATTACATATATTTGTTAGTAGAAGCATTATCAATGGACAGACCTTGGACTAGAATTTACTGAGCATCTACTAGCCTCCAGGTACTCTTAATTCATTTAAATAAATGTTATTTTACTCAAATAACAATCTTGAAGAAAGTATTAGTTCCATTTAATCTCTACAGAAAGAACATAACTGAAGATAAATTTACTGACATGGATAAGCTGGTAAATAAGAGTTTATTGATATTGTCAATATTTTCAAAGAATGAGTTTTTGGGTTTATTTTATTCATGAAATTACTGTTTTTAATTTATTGTTATCTATTTGTATCTTTATTCTTTCTCTCTCTGTTTACTTTGCACTTAATTTGATTTTATTTTTCTAATTACTTAACATGGCAATATAGCTCATTGATTTTAAAATAGAGGTGGAAGTACTATATCCTACAGGCTGAATAGGATTCGCGGGATCCATGGCTTATTGTGTGTGTGTGTGTGTGTGTGTGTGTGTGTGTGTGTGTTGGTCTCTTTTTTTAATTTAAATTCAATTAATCAACATGTAATGTATTATTAGTTTCAGAAGTAGAGGTCAGTGATTTATCTATCTTATATGATACCCAGTGCTTATTACATCACATGCCCTCCTTAATGTCCATCATCCAGTTACACCATCCCTCCACCCTCTCCCCTCTAGCAACCCTCAGTTTTTCTTCCTATGTTTCAGTCTCTTATGGTCTGTCTCCCTCTCTGATTTTGTCTTTTCTTTTTTTCTCCCTTCCCCTATGATCCTCTTCTTTGTTCCTTAAACTCCACATATGAGTGAGATCATATGATAATTGTCTTTCTCTGATTGACTTACTTTGCTTAGCATAATATACTCTAGTTCCATCCACATAATTGCAAATGTCAAGATGGTCAGATGTTAGATATTTTATGCTTTGTGGGACACCTACAATCTCTGTCACATTTTCTTTGTTTGTTTTTTATGTGTTTTAAAAAATAATCCTTTAAAAATGTAAAATCCAATCTCAGCTCAAGGGTCATAGAAAAACAAGTCATGTCAGGAAACAACAGATGTTGACAAGGATGTGAAGAAAGGGAAACCCCCTTATACTGCTGGTGAGAATACAAACTTGTGCAGGCACTTTGGAAACCAGTATGGAGGTTCCTCAACAACTTGAAAATAGAACTACCCTATGACCCAGGAATTACACTACTAGGTTTTTATCCAAAGGATATAAGCATAGTGATCCAAAGGGACACGTGCACCACAATGTTTATTGCAGCAATGGCCACAATAGCCAAACTAGGGAAAAAGCCCAGATGTCTATCAACAGGTGAATGGTTAAAGGAGAAGTATGCGCGCGCGCACACACACACACACACATAGGAATACTACTCAGCTATCAAAGAAATGAAATCCTGTAGAAATATATGTTCTACACTTTATCTATGTTGTCCATTTTGGAAACATTTTTGATAGTCAAAATTTCTAGGTTGACATTTATTATCTTGTAGTCTTTTTTTTTTTTTAAAGATTTTATTTATTTATTTGACAGAGGGAGAGAGATCACAAGTAGGCAGAGCAGCACGCAGAGAGAGAGGGGGAAGCAGGCTTCCTGCTGAGTGGAGAGCCTGATGTGGGGCTCAATCCCTGGACCCTAAGATCATGACCTGGGTTGAAGGCAGAGGATTAACCCACTGAGCCACCCAGGTGCCCAGGTACCCCTCCTTGTAGCATTCTAAAGATGGTGTTCCATTGTCTTCTGGATCACATAGTTTCAGGTGAGATTTTGCTATAATTATTGTTTTTTTTGTTATAAAATATATCTTTTCTACAATGGTTGCTTAAAATTTTTCTCTTTTCAATGTTTTTTAACAATTTTATTATGATGCACCTGGATGTGCTTGACTTTATATCACTTTTACTTTGGTTTCATTGAATTTTATATGTCTATGGATTTATAGTTACTATAAATAATATAATATGTATATAATATACATATCATATATAATTACTAATATATGTATAATATAGTTACTATAAATAATATAGTTTATAATATTGTTACTATAATAATATAATTTTATCTCCAATGTTTTTTCTACCCACCTGTGTTCTCTTCTGTTTTCTGTGGCTGCTTGGTACTTTCCCAGAGGTCACAGAGTCACCATTCATGTTATTTCCAGTCTTTTTTTCTCTCTGTGCTTAATTTTAGAATGTTTCAAAAGCTGTGACTTCACTGATCAAGCTGACTTCACAAAATCAAATTTACTGAATGTTTTTTCTTCTTCAGTATCTAATCTGATGGTATACACTACAGGTGGAGTTTTTATTTCAGTTATTTTTTCATTTTTAAATGTTTCATAGTTTTTTTCTAGTTTGGTCTTTATGTCTGAAATAATTTTTATTTGTAATTTATTGATGAGATCTGTCACTTTTTATTCTATATCTTCTTATAGCCTAATCATAACATTTTAAAGATTTTTAAGTTAATTTATGTTAATATCTGTATTTTTTGCTTATTTCTTTTATTTTATCTCTCATGTGGGTGTTTTATACTTGTTTAATTCTTAGTTTTGATAGTTTAAAAGTTTTGATTACCTTTCCTTTCATCTTTTTAAAACATTTCTTTAATCATATTTTAAAATTCAAGATCACTTTTTTTTAAATTTTGTGAACATGGCTTATCCTTGTTGCTGTTCAGCCTATAAATATGCTCAAAGTTTAAAAAACATTTATAAGGTTTAAATATTGTGCATTTTAAGATTCTGTGTTTAAATTACACCGCCTCAAGAAAGGAGATTTCTGAAGAAATTTTCCTAGGTTCATGGCTCAAGTTGATCCCTATTCCTACTTCAATGACTACCTATTAATTTCTCAGGGCTATTCTGGCTTAGGAATATTTTCTCCCTACAGCCTCATACTCTGGCACTAGATAGCACTTCCATCCTCAGATTTTATATTTGGTGTTTAAAGACTCTTCTGGGATGTGCAACCAACGTCTACCTTTCTTCTCTTACCTCCAGTATTTCTGTCCTTCTCGGTTATGTTTATTTTTATGTTTATTAAATAATTAATTAATTATTTATTTTTATAGTTATGTTTATTTCCCAGTGATTATCTTTCTGGGTCAGATTTTTATTCTTTGGGAGTGAGTATTATGGTCAGTTTTACTTGTCAACTTGGTTAGATTCCAATTATTCAATCAGACTTTTCTCTGTTGCCATTAAAGTATTTTGCAAATGTACTTAATATCTACAAGCAGTTGATTTTAAGTGAATGATATTATCTTAAATAATTTGGATGAGCCAGATTCAATTAGTGAAAAGGCCTTAAGACTGGAACTAAGAACTACTTTTGGTTTCAAAGAAGAAGGATCAAGCATTGGGGGAGAGAAAATATAATTCTTGCTGTGTATATAATATATATACATCTATTATATGTGTGTGTGTGTGTGTGTTTATGAGAGAACCCTGTTTAACACAAAGTATTTTTTAATGTTTTGAAGATTCTTGAAGTTCACACATGCTTCTCAGTGTCCATGAGGATTTTCTGGTTATTCTTGGAATCATCATCCCAAATTGGCATTCAGAATTGGGTTCTTTCCTATCATGGGTATAGCTGCCTTTGTAGTACACTTCTCAGATACTCTGGGAGTATAGTTAGTGGGCATCATCCATCTGCAATACCTTTGGGATATACTTCTATGCCTACACGAAAGCCATGATCTCCCCAGGCTGCTTCCAGACAATAGCTGCAGATAGTAATAATGGAGCTGGACCTGTTCAGCCCAGTGTAGGATGTATCTGATGAGTAATCTCTGCTAATGTTTACTATAATCTCTACTGGCATAATCTTTGCTAATGTTTTATATGTTTGTACATTTTAAATCATTATAATTACTTTTATTGCTTTGCTAATGTTCCAATTGACTGAAAACTTTTTTTTTTTTTAAACTGAAAACTCTTTAAATACAAGAACTTTGTCATATTTTTCTTTTAGTTTTTTGGAAAGTAACATTGCATAATGAAAAGCGCATAGTATTTGCAACCAGGTAAATTTGATTTTAAGTGCAAAGCCAGCTATTCATTATATATAAAAGACTTTTTATTTGGTCTAATTGAGACTTTCTCAGAAATACACAGCAACACAATTTTCTAACCATTACTTCTCCATATTTGAATTTTAAATTCTCCTGTTTACTGTGGGCCTCTTATGGCTAAATAGTTTTTTGAAAGATCCTGATCCTCTTGGTAGATTTTAATCTCAGAATTATACACATTGCTTAAGTAATTTTTGACTTGGAAAATTTATCCTTGTCATTTTAAGGGAGTTTCTTTACACATGTTTTATTTGGTTAGAATCAACTGTCAAATACTTGTTTTCTCACACTTTTCTTTTTGCCTCCATTTGGTTTTGTCATTTTAAATATTTATTTTCTCATCCTTTCTCTATTTGTCCAGTTTGAATGTTCATTTATTATCTTTATATTTTTTTATATTTTTTATTTTTTATAAACATATATTTTTATCCCCAGGGGTACAGGTCTGTGATATTTGAGTGATGATGTATTTGAGTAAAATATTTCTGGACACAGTCTTTCTCTCAAAACCTGTCTTCTAAGTTTGAAAAAATCCTGGTTTTATCAGCAGTATTTTATCAATATTACTTTTCAATTCTTTTTGAAATTTATATCACTTTAAATCTGAACATTAATGTCTTTCTTCATGCAGTGGTGGAATCATGCAATTCTGGTTTAAAATTCTTTATTCTACATGTGCTAATGTTTTAAAAAAAGAAAGATAATTTTTAAAATATGATGATTGCTTTTGAAAGTGAGCTTTGAGAGCAGTTCTTTTCAAATTTGATTAAAGAACTTTCTGTGCAAATATTATCAAGAATTCTCAGAGGCAAGAGGTTAAGATAAAACAGATATTACAAACTAAGACAGCCATCATGCTTAAATCTGTACTCTGGTTGAACTGAAGAGGGAAGACTCAGATGAGATTTACTCTTAAGATGCAAAGGACATGGGAGAAAAATCTGTTTAGTAAGTAATATTTTGACAGACTTTGCCAAGAACTTTTCCATTTTTGTACACAGGCAATTATGCTTAATTATTCTGACTCCTTTTCACTTTTATCCTTTTTGTGCCTTTTTAAAATCACATTGAATTTTTTCTTCCTCTCCTTAATACTTTCAGAATGTGCTAAATGATATTTTAATTAGCAATAAAATATTATAGAGTAAAATGGACAGATAATTATTTAACAAATACCTATGGAAACAAAACAAACCAAAACAGAACAAAACCATTGATTATCATGGGTAGTCCCTGTGCTTGGAACTTGATACACTTGATTCTATTAAATCTTCACAGACATCTTTCAGCTATTAATATCTCCAATCTAAGAAGGAGAAATGAGCTCAAGTAATGAAGTAACTTGCAAAATCTCTTACATCCAATAAATAGCTGGCTTTGTATTCAAAATTACTTGGTTGCAAATACTATACACTTTTTATTATGCAATGTTTCTTTCTAAAGAGGAATATGACATGGTTCTTTGTCTTCAAAGAGGTTTCAGTCAATAAGAACATTACCAAAGCAATAGAAATGATTATGACAATTTAATATGTCTAAACACATAAAAGATTAGCTTTCAGTACTTCACCTGTCAGTATGTTGACCCTTGATTCTGACCCTTGTTTTTCCACATTCTATGGCTGAAGCTTTTAATAAACATTTTATACTTATGATTTATTTCTAATATTTTCCTTTCTTTAGAGGATACTTCTTTTATAATATCTATAAAATAGTAACTCATGAATAGAACATTATACAAAGTTGAATGGGTATCTGTGACAGTTCACATACTGATTGATGGAAAATACATCTTTTGTCAGAGGACAAGTGAAGCAGCATAATGGATAGTTGTCTAATGAAAACAACTTATTTTTTTAGACTTTTTTAAACACTTAAATCAGTGCTATGGAATCACAGGGAATCAGTGAAAAAGTAACCAGTGAGTTAATAAAGCTTATGAGCAAAGAAGTTACTAGATCGGATTTGAATATTAAAATAGGGATAGAGAGAAGAAGAGACTGGAGGGAGGGAAGCCTGTGGGCAGAGGAACTATTCTGATAACAAATGCTGTGTTCTGGAGAGAGATGAATGCCCAAGGTCAGGCAATAGTGAAGATTAAGAGACAAGGCAAATAGGAAAAATGGTAAGAAGGTAAAATTGAAAGCACTCAACATCAGTAGTTTTCAACTAATATGTATGTGTGTGTCCCTGTGTGTATGTGTTTAATGAATTTATTGGAGAGAAACTACTGAGGAAGCAAGTAAAATTTGTACATTTATGTAAATATGCAACCACCTTTCTTTCCTATTTTACAGCCTTAAAACATTGGGGACTATCAATGGGAGCCCTAGCATACTATTCAACACATGGGTCTGAGGTGCCACAGGGAAGGGAGGTTGAGAACTGCTTCACCATATCCAGGGGAAGATGGAAAGTCAGAGATCTAAGATGATTCTGTAGTTTCCAAGTTCAGTGTCTGACTATATGGTTAACATCGACCACTATAAGAAGAATGGAGGAGAAATAGATGGGCTGGGTTGGAGATTGAATTTCTCTTTCTAGGATTAGCAACTTGAATAGTTAATGAGATTTATGAATACAAGAGCTGAATCTGATAGAACCCTTCTAACTGTTAGATATGTATTATTTTCTTCTGATAAGCAGGATGCTCACTTTTACATAATACAAAAGGCTTATGAGGAGATGAGGCTTTAAAATCTCAGTGATTTCTCCTAACAAGCCCTTTATCATCAGGCTTGTAAAGCTATTTTATGATGTCATTTTTCTTTTGGAAATATTTACCATTTGTTACATCTTCTGTAATTCTTTCATATTGTTCTTCACCAGTATAGCATTATAATGATTAATTACAATTGCAAACTGCCTAATTTTCCTGATTACTTTTTAAAGTAATCTTTCCTATCTCATATTGTGTGTTGAAGTAGTCCCTCTTGTGGGTATAAGGAGCAAACAGTTTTTCCTCTGGAACTTTGGAAAATTTGGAAATGTGCACCAAGGAATATTTTCAAGTATTTTTCCAAAAGTATTTAAAAATTATTTCTCACATATCACTTTTTTTCATTAACTAAGGCAACGAATAATAACAACTAGTGCTGAAGGCTAAGAACTGTTATGTTATTTGTGATATTATTTACTGACTTGATTACATGGGACTGACTTCCTCCCACATGCTCCCTTACAGTTTCTGTTATATCAACCATCAGGACTTTCTTTAATTGTTTTTTTTTTTAAAAGACATAATGCAGATTATGCCCAGGAGAATATAGATACTGAGTGTAAGGAAATGTAATATGAGAATTTTAATTTTTGAAGAAAAGATGAAGTAAAAAATTACAACATGTCTTCTTATTAAAGCCACATCAACAAGAGCTCTCAGATCTCAATGACATCTAAAAACCTCCATTCTCTTTCTGTTTAAAAAATCAGAACATTTAGAGATAAGGACGTTTATGCTGAGAAGTAATCATTTTTAGCTGTAATGTTTCCCTCGAAGCAGTACCGTATCCTGCTTAGAGCAGGTGTTCTGGAATTATATAAGTGCCCAGTGTAAGAGCCTATTCAGCCAGAGCAACCCCACCCCAGTTGAACTGCCATTTTGTTGTAAAACTTAAACTGACCTTGCCCTCCCCAGGGGAGCTTACTTAAAAGAAAGTCCAGGAAACCAGTCCCAGGTAACAAAGTCCAAATACAAGGCGGGGGTCAGGCCAGGTGGAGGTATTCAATCAGTGGGGGCACATACTGTCTCCTAGCTACCAAGGAGTATGGGCCCCACCCTTTGGGCACCTTTTGGGCGCCAATTCTGAACTAGGTGATAGGCTGGTTCAAATGTTTACTAGGGTAAATTGTAATTCAATTGGTTGCCTAGCATCACTGTGGAGTTTCCTGTGTGTGTTACAATCTCATTGGCCACCTGTGTGTGGCCAAGCCCAACCACACGGCCTTTGCTCTAAAAAAAATTAGTCTGGAAAGCAGAGAGGGGTTGTCCTCTCTGTAGAAGCGCCCCAATCCATCTGTTTGTTTGATGGTCAGTCTGATTCTTGATGCTTGGTGAAATAAAGCTTTGCTTGACTTTCCCTTTGTATCAGTCTTGCTCCTTTAATCATGGACCAATTATTGGGATACCCAATTTTGGGAGGACTCAACACCCAGCTCTGCTACTTATTTGGTTCCTCGGTTAACAACCTTAGTACTCTACATCACATTGATAAAGTTTGTGAATGTTTTTTCCCCCTGAGGAGTAAGTGAAAAATATACACACATCAACTATAACTAGGGGATGGCAAGACCTTTGCTTATGAAAGTTAACTATAATTAATGATTTTTTTTCAAAATTGGGGAAGTAAGAAGTTAAAAAAATGGTTTTGATGTAAACTTGATAATTGGCTCAAAAATATATTTTTGTGGACGAAAGAATTGCCTATGTCTGGGTGATCTAGAAACTTTCCAGAAGGATTGTAAAGATAATATTTGGTATCTATTTAGATTTTAAAGTATAATAATTTTTATTAATTTATTTTCTGTTCCAATTGACTAAAACTCCCTTCAGGACTGAAACTATGTCCTATTCTTTAGAAGGTAACATGATGCAGCAGGTATAACATAGAATTTGCAAGTAACTGGCCCCCCTTTGTCCAGTTCATTGATAAGGATGCCTTTCTCCTTTGACAGTAATAAAATCTGCTAAGGAAGAATGTGTTTTCAGACACATGCTTTGAAATTTTGGCTTCTTTTTATCAGCTCAGTGTCGAATGTAAAAATTCACAATATTTTTTTTTCTGCATTGTACCAGCTATTTTAAAAAATTTCAGTTCAATTAATTGAATCACATAATTAATTATTCAATTCAATTAATCAAATAACATAAAATATATTTGTTTCAGGGGTACAGGTCTGTGATTCAACAGTCTTATGTAACACCCAGTGCTCATTACAACGCACACCTTACCCAGTATCCATCAGGCAGTTGTCCCATCCCTCAACCCCCTTCCCCTCCAGCAACCCTCCCTAGCTATTTTTAAAATAATTAGCAAAGTCATCACAGCCTTTATGTCTATTAACAGAGATTGAGGGTATTTCTCTGTCACCAAGAGCTAAGTTGTTTACTAAGTCTCCAACTTACACAAGAATCTGGGGCAAGGAAGGAGTGCTGCAGAGAAGACTGGGTAGGTCCTGGGAAAACTTCTATTTAAAAAAAATATAGAATTTAAATTTATAAATTTAAATTTATATTTAATGTATATATTAAATATATACATTCAATATACATATTTGATAATGCTGAATGGGAAAATTATAACCACTCTTAAATTTTTCCTTAGAGTGAGTTTGTATTTAACAGAGGATAAGAGACATACCAGTGGCTATAGCTTTTAAAACACTGGGAAAATAGTACAGAATAACAAAAATCCACAGTAATAGTTTATTCATAAGGCAAACAGTATAATTAGTTGGGTTTGACACTTTCTGTACATCACAGATTTCATGTTCCACTGAGGACTGGTCAATTAATTGCACAGAAACTTTAGTCAGCAGATTCTCTTTCCATGAAAAATTGTCAGAGACAAAATCTTCCTAAATGCCCTCTTTTGTTGATTAGTTTTAAAATACCTTATTAATAAAATGTCAATATAAATGCATTCTTAATTCATTTTTAATGTATTCTTATGAATACACTTTTTAAAGTATCTCTCCTGGTTACATATTTTTGTGTTCATTTTCAGTGACTTCTCAGGGAAAGTCATGACACTGAAGCATATTTTCGGCCAATTTTCAAAAATCTATTAGCCCATAGAGTGCACATCATTTGGTCCCCCCACCACCGCCTTTATAAATAAGTCACAAGTTAAATGAAATTACGAACATCTTTGAAGTACCAGTGATACTTGGGAAGTAAATGAAACAGGGAAACAGGAATACTTGCAAGTAAAATATAGGAAGTCAAGGAAATGAAAAGGTGAATACCAAAAATTATTTATGGCCATTGTCCTAGGTAAGCCTCAGAATTGCATCCTAGAGCATTGGCTTTTTGTTACCATCTGGCCCTGCATCTAAAAAGACTTCCCTGGCTTGAAGTAGTCTGAGGACATATCATCAAAGCCTGAAAGCATTTATGGCACTAAGTAACTACGTTTGCAGATCATTAAAAAAAAAAAAAAAAAAAAAAAAAAAAGATGGAATCCTACATTACATCTGCTTAGCTGTAGAAGGTTTTAGTGCAGGGGTACAGGAGGAATGAGCATGTAGTTATATCCAATAAACTCCATACATTATGGCTGATTCTAAAGGCATCTGGCTCTATTATATTTGCTGAAAGCTCAGCTTTATTTTCAACAAATGATTGTTTATATTGGTCTCCGTGTAGCCCACGGTAATGGTTTTAAGATGCTATGCTATTTTTGCTTACAGGAGTGGATATTTATACCTGTACACTTTGGCTTTGGGTATTTTCATTTTGTTATTAGGGATTTGGTATGCATATGCAGAGAAATGCTGATGACTCACTGCACTTATCTGTTGCCCAGAGAAATGATGATGGGTCATAAACCCAGATATTAAAACAAACAAATAGAGAAGAGTTCATTTCTTTCAGGTCTGATCCCTAAACCTTCTTCTTAGCTGCAAATGAAGCAGGCAGTAGAAAAGAGTCACATCAACAACCCCTTACACATCATATTTACTTGTATCATTGTTATGTCATGAAGTAGAACCAAAGTCAATACAATTGCTTATATTTACCCAGTACTTATTCTGCGACAGGTAATCTTTTAAATGACATGCATGAATCAATGCACTTAATCCACAATACCATCCTATAAGATAAATACTAGTATTATCCTGGTTTTGTAGATGAGATAGCTGAGGTACAGAAAGTATAATAATGTGCTCAACATTATACATTTGGTAAGTGGTAGAGCTAATATTCATGCCTAGAAAATTTGGTTCTAGAATTCATATGATGAATTACCATGCTATAATTTCTTTCAATGTAAGTTGACACCTGAAAGTGCAGAACAATTTAATTTTGGAGGGACAACTATTCAGCATAAAGAAATTTGTGAACATTGTCCAGCCAAATCCATTATACAAACTTAATACTATTTATACAACATCATAAAATACAGGGATTAGTAAATCTGAGGAGCTAGTTCTGGGAAAAAGTTAGGGAAAGTAACCATACACATTAAAACAATGTAAAATTCATGATAAATACTACAATCAAATGATATTCACTGTGATTGTTTTCTAAAAAAAAAAAAAAAACTCAAAACCAATTGATAGAATAGACCTTAAAAAAGTAGTAGACAATAATAAAAATTGAAAATATAAAAATACTACATTAAAAGTCACAATGTCTTTACATGTTGACTGGTGAAATCTTTCAAAGTTTGAAGAAAAAATACAGTTATCAAGTTATATTACCTGTTGTAGACCACAAAAATAGCATGAGATTAGCAAATTCATCATATGAAGTTATTATTAATCCCAAGCTTGGTGATAAATAATTAAAAATAGAAAATGTTATACTAATTTCACATATGTATACAATAAAACATTTAAACAGAAATGTTAACAGCTGCAATTAAATATGATTCAGCATTATCAAAAAAGATTTGATTCAAGAATATAAGCATTGGTGATATAATAATATATATTAGTTACTAAGTAAAAATATATAGAATTGATTAAATATGCAACACTAGTGACTCAAATGTCTCAACTCAGGTTTTAAAATTGAATCTACTTGTTTTAGAGAAATATTCTTCTTTAATGAAATAGTGTAAACCAAAACTTCAAAACTTTCTATTCAGGAAAATGATTTCTGTTTTACTATTATTCTTGAGTATAATTTGGAAATTTTGGTCTGACTTACAATAATGTAAGTCAGAAAATAAAATAAGGAATAATAAACAGGGGATTAGGATAGATAACTCTGTTATGTAGAGATGAGGCTATTCTAAGAACTAGAAAGCTAGTTTAACCAAGAAAGGAGGATCAGTAAAGAGAATGCAAGTGAAGTCTAACATTTGACCAGATTTCTCCCACACTCTCCTTTTTCTTTTCTTTTTCTTTTTTCTTTCTTTCTTTCTTTCTTTTTTTTTTTTTGTAATACTGCTCTTCTTTTTCTGACTTTTCTTTGGTTTTCTGTCCTTTTTGTTCTTACACAAGGAATATTTTACAAAATTCTGTCTATTCTATGTCTGTCTCACCATTAAATAGCATGTAATTTATTTGCTTTCACAAATTCATGCCTAGAGAAGAATTTTCCCTCAGAATAAATCATAAATTTAAGCCTCAATCTTGTCTGAGTTAGATGATATTTAGATGAAACTTTGGACTTTAGACTTTAGAGCTGATGCTGAAATGAGATGGAATGAATATATTTGCATGAGAAAAGGGCATAAACTTGGGGGCCAGGGGCAGAATGGACTGAATGCTAATGTCCCATCAAGTTCTTACATTGAAGGTGTAGCTCTCAATGTGATAATATTAAGAGGTATAGTCTTTGGGAGGTAATTAGTACTAGGTGAGATCATGAGGGTATAGACTTCCTGAGGAGGATAGTGCTTGAAGGAGAAGAGGAAGGAGAAGGAGGAGGGCGGAGAGGATGAGGAGGGGAAGGAGGAGAAGGAGGAGAGGAAGAAGATGAAGAAGAAGGAGAGTAGAAAGGGGAGGGAGAGGGAGAGGAGGAAGGGAGGGGGAAGAGGAAGAGGAATAAGAAGGAGGAAGAGAAGGGAAAGAGAAGGGGGCAGAGGGGGAAGAAGAAGGGTAAAAGAAGAGACACTGGAGCCTCCTCTCTCTGTTATGTAAGAACAAACCAAGAGGGCAGCCATCTGTAAGGCAGGAAGAGGACCATCATTGAGAAGCACATCTTCTGCCATTTTGATCCTGGACTGGCCAGCTTCCAAAACTGTAATGAATAAATGCCAGTTTCATAAGTCAATGGCATTTTGTTACAGCAGCCTGAGCTGACTAGGATGCCCAAATACAAGCACAGCTGACAGAATTGAATCCACTGATAGACCTGAGATCATAGCAAAGATAAGGCTTAAGCTCTAATCAAGAGTCACCAAGATTTCAAATCCATAAATATTTGTTCATGAAGTCACTTCTAAATTGTTTAATTTACTTTAATTTGCCTTTTTAGTCTTCCATAGGTAGAGCACCCCACACACATACACAGAGAAAGACAGAGACAGAGATACAGAGAGAGTCAAATAATATTACTATACTTTTTTGGAGAATATTTTATGTGTGTTTCTTAACATATGGGTACTACTAGCATATCCAGTGAAATAACCTACTATACTTAATATTTAGAGAGTAAAAAACGATTTACTGATTTCTATAAAGATATATTTTAGGAGGATATTAACGGTATGAGGGAACTTTCATATTCATAGAGAGCACTTTTGTGTATCTTTATAAAGTTCTAAAATTACCAATGCTATTTTCAGTCAGTTCTTTTTACAGACTTCTGTGTGCACTAAAAGTGTGACCTATTCATTTCATACTCATTAAGAAATCAATTTTTTAGAGCAAATGTTACAAATGAATATTTAATTTAGTTGCAATTAAGAATGTGTATTTACAGAACATTTCTTATTAATTAACACAAACCAGAATGGCTAAACATAGAAAAGTTTGACCTTCTGCTAAACCATTCACTTGGCTCTGCATTATATTCAAAAGCACCAGAACCTGATCCAACCTGGTCATGTCTTTCTCTGTAAACACATCTCTTCCTAATGAGGTTTCCCTCCCCAGGCAGTATGCAGCGGGTTCAGCTCTTTGCATTTGTCTGCAAAGAGTCAAACACCTAGATCTCTGGTTGATACTGAGGAAGGTTTAATATCCAAAAGCCATTCCAAAAAACTATTACAAAGTGCTTTCCCATTCCTACTCAAAATGAACAAAAATTAATGGCTTTCCACAAAGTTAGATCTTTAGTATGAATATAAATACAATATATTTAGATATACACTGGAGTTTAGACCTAGGAATCACAAATCAGAAGAAAAACTGCATTCTAATTTAACTAGACCTTTATCACTTTTTCTTTCTTTGGACTTTTCTTCTAATTAAAAGCCAAAATTAACATAAGATAGTTGGAAACTATGTTTTAAAAGTTTACTAAGCCATTAGCTAATTTCTGAATGCATTCATTCACTAAAGCTTTGTGAATAAAGAAGCCACAGCATGCTCCTGGACACTTAAAGAAATCACCTTTGTTCTGCCTGCTCATAACACTCTCCAAAAACAAGATTGTAAACATATTCTGCCCATGTTACAGCTCATCAAAGAATACTTAAGACAGAGTCCCAACCACAGACCATGATGGTTTCACAGTTCACTTCAACCCTTTAGAGATAAATAACTTGCCACTTAAGTCATGAGCATTGTGTATAATTTTGTTAATATTGTTGTAATTTTGCTATATTTAGAGTCATGAAGAAATAAGAAGTAGTTTTATCTGCCGTTTATCATGATTTAACAATGTTTTCTGGGATTTAGAAGCCTTTGATATTTGGCCTGTTATACAGGAGCCACATATAAGAGAATTAATAAAGCCATAGTTTTGTTCTTATTAATGTTATACATTAATGTCTTGAAAAGTTAGCAGAGGATAGGTACCTAACACTGTTAGAGCTACTAAATAATTATTCATTGCAGATTTATGCTATAATGTAGTTAAGTGACAATGAGCTGTTTTCTTAAATGTTAATTGAGAACCTTCTTAATTTATGAAGCTCTATGCTGTTTGTGCAGCAATGAAAGAGACCACTCATATTGATGAGGGAGCAGGAGGCTGGCTGAGGACAAAGCAAAAGCTGGCACCTTGTACCCACTCTCCACCCA
Source organism: Mustela nigripes (assembly GCF_022355385.1). Taxonomy (NCBI): domain Eukaryota; kingdom Metazoa; phylum Chordata; class Mammalia; order Carnivora; family Mustelidae; genus Mustela; species Mustela nigripes. The sequence goes on along the minus strand of NC_081557.1, from coordinate 239,030,493 downwards.
CTCCCCTTGGTAACGTGTGACATTCCTCAGGCACCCCTGACTGCCAGAAGCGAGAAACAAATAGTTGACTTGCAGAGATCACAATCCCGCAAGACAGATGTTGGTTTACAAATGTCCTAGAGATCTACAAACAAAGAAGTTACCTTATCAATAGCACAATTTCCAGAGGCAAATAACTCAGTTACCCAAGCCCTAAACAAAGTTAAATTTCATCTAAACCCAAATCTCACTAACAAAGATGCTTGATAGCAGAAATGTTAATGGCTTGGCAAAAGACAACATTGATTGAGCTGCAAGGCCTCAAGTATTGGGGCACCCTGTAGGCCCTCTTTAGCATATGAAAGCTCCGTTGAAACCTCCCTTCCCCTCACCTTCTCCCAACTGCAAGGTACACAACCTGCCATCTCTCACAACCCAGGCAGCAGCTCTTCCTGCCCATGGGTCCTGTCCCTGTGCTTTAATAAACCACCATTTTGCACCAAGGATGTCTCAAGAATTCTTTCTTGGTCATCGGCTTTGGACCTCAGCCCACTGAACCTCACCTAGATTCTAGAACTTCATCAATATTGCTAAATAAGTTCCTCTGAATAAATCATGCCTCAGTAATGATCATTTGCATTTTTGTCAGTGCAGAATAATTTAGGGAACACCATGTCAGAAGGCACTGTGTAGATTGGACAACCACTAGAAAACTGTCCCTTCCAACCTTACGATTATCGAGAAGATACAGTAATATAATCTCTGAGTGGGAGGAAACTTGAATTTCTGCTGCCAATTATTTTTTTATGAGAATCAGTAATGATTTACATCTTTCACTTATTCTAATTATGCAAAGCGAATGCACTTTCAAATACATGAATGAATCACATAAAGAAGAACCTGTTTTGGAAGGTTATATGGGCATTTTGGGATATATGCTTTCTTGGTGGGTACTAAAATTAATCTTAGGGAGAAATAAAGATTTCAATCAAATTTCTGTCTTTGTAGTCTCAAACAGGAACAACAGTTAATTATTTTCTGTAGGATTTTTGGTTAAAATTAGAGTAGGGAACTCTTTCCTAATGTTATTCATTATATGCCAGAAATTATCTGCCTAGTATGGGATGTGGGGAGTGCATGTGTGCATGTGTGTGACATGAAATTACTTAATGAGTAATTAAATTAAAAATTTAGAGTAATTAAAAATACCTAATTAAGTAATTTCATGTCACACACATGCACACACGCACACCCACATCCCTTAAAAAAAATAATTTGCTCCCAGTTTTGTCTTTATTTAGAAGGTGTGATGGTTACACATAGAACAAATGGAACTAAAAGTGCATTTCACAACTTACTAGAACATTTTTGTATAGTATTATATTCTGTGGTGTACCAGATTTAAGATAGTTGTATTTCCTTATATTCACATTTTCTTTTGTTAGTAGAAAAACTTTGGGCTTTCATCTGATATTTTCCAAGTTCCACGTGCTACGTTTCTGTCACACAGCTTTGCACAGCAGCAAAGACAGTATGATTCCTCATATTAATCAATATCTAATGGAGGCTAGAAAGGTATTGATGGTATATTAAAACAAGACCTGATTTCCCTTGATTCCAAATTGGTCCATTTTCTGTCTTTTGTGATTATTTTGATGCTCTATTTGAGTTGCTCTTGTAATTCTTGGAATTCTTTTAAATTCATTATACAGTTTTACCACATATATCAGTATAAAGTTTACTTTCCTCCCTGAAATAAGGTCACATAATTACCCACTGGCTAATTTCAAAGTCCCTTCATATTTGTTAGCCTCAGCAGTATCAATGAAACCATCATATAGTAATAGAAATTATTTTCTTAAAACTATGCTAATGAAGTATTATTGACATATAAAAATCTGTACATATTTAGCATATACAGTTCAATGAGTTTGGGGATAAGGATACATCTGTGATACCATCATCACTATTAGGGTTGTAAACAAATCCATCACCTCCCAAAGTTTCCTATTATTGTTGTTATTATTATTTTTAACATTGTTATTTTTGTGGTAAGAGCACATAACATAAGATCTTAGCAAATTTTAAGTATACAATAGAGTATTGTTAGCTATAGGTTCTATTTTATATAGTAGTTCTTTGAATATGAAGGCCTTAAAATTATTTTTGTTAGATTTTAGACAATTTGGGAAATAATTTTTATACTATTTCCCATTATGTATTTTCTGTTTTGCTTCTTAAATTCCATGTATGAGTGAAATCATTGTCTTTCTCTGACTTATTTTGCTTAGCATAATACACTCTAGCTCCATCTACATCATTGCAAATGATAAAATGACATCCTTTTTGATTGCTGAGTAATGTGTGTGTGTGTGTGTGTGTGTGTGCGTGTGCGTGCGCACACACACATCTTTTATCCTTTTATCAGTGGATGAGCATTTGAGCACTTTCCATAGTTTGGCTATTGTTGACAATGCTGGTATAAACATCAGGGTACATGTTATTCTTTGAATCTATATTTTTGTGTCTTGGGTAAGTACTTGGTAGTGCAATTCCTGGGTTGTTTGGTAGATCTATTTTCAACTTGAAGAGCCTCCATACTGTTTTCCAGAGTGGCTGCACCAATTTTGATTCCCACTAAAAGTGCAGGAGGGTTCCTCTTTCTCTACATCCTTGTCAATAACTGTTGTCACTTGTGTTGTTAATTTTAGCCATTCTCACAGTTGTGAGGCAGTGACTTATTGTAGTTTTGATTTATATTTCCCTGGTAATGAGTGATGTTGAGAATCTTTTCATGTGTCTGTTGGTCATTTGGATGTCTTATCTGAAAAAGTGTCTATTCATTTCTTCTTCCCATTTCTTAACTGGATTCCTTAGTTTTGGTGTTAGATTTGATAAATTCTTGATAAATTTTTGGATACTAACCCTTTATCAGATGTATCATTCACAAATATCTTTTCCCCTTCTGAAGGCTGGCTTCTAGTTTTATTGTTAGTTTTATTGATTGTTTTCTTCAATATGCAAAACCTTTTTAATCTTGATGAAGTCCCAATAATTCATTTCTGCTTTTGTTTCTCTTGCCTCTGGAGACATATTTAGTAAGAAGTTCTATGGTCTTTCTCAAAGAAGTTGTTGCCTGTGTTCTTTGATGGTTTCCTGTCTCACATTTAGGGTTTTCATCCATTTTTGAATTTAGTTTTCTGTATGTTGTGAGAAAAAAGTCCAGTTTCATTCTTCCACATGTTGTTATCCAGCTTTCCCAACACCATTTGTTGAGGGAGGAAGATGAGTTTGTCATCAAAATATGTGATGATTAAACAAACATAACTGATCTGTTTTCCTATCTTTGGATATATCAGGGCTTAGGGGTGAAATTTTTTTATTTATTTAGTTGTAGATTTTGTTTTCTGTTTAATTACGCAGTTTAGTACTTTGGAATGTAATGTGGTCAGGGTGAAGATTCCATAGACAAGATGACGATGGACTGTTTGGTCTAGCTGTGTTCAAATAACAACAGCAAAAGTAGCAGCAGTAATAATGATGTCAACTAGCATTATCAAGGGACCCTAGTAATGGTGCTGAGTACATCATAAACATTAACATCTAATTCTCCCAGTCTGTTAGATGAATGTACATTATGGTCGAAGTTTCACAGAGGAAGTTTTTAAGACAGAAATTAAGGGATATGACCCATGTGATCCTGCAAATGATAGAGCCTCCATCCAAACCAGGACCTACTCTTGCTCTCAAAGCTTTATAAAATGTTCTTTCCCATTCAATTTTTAACTTCTGTGTTGTCATTTTGTTTTGTAGGATACAAAAGTACAGAATCCAAATTTTTGTTGCATTTAAAAAATGAATTTAAAAAATGGCAAATATTGCAGAGCAGAAACATGATAACTTTACAAACACCAAGCTATCATGTAGTAGCTAAATACTGGATTTGATATTGAAAGACTTAGTTTGAATACTTACTGTAACTTTATTATATAAGACATCTTGAAATTTCATAGGGTGCTGTTTCTTTTTCTGAAAAGAAATGGTAATGATCTCTAGTATATGATGTAAACACAATATTCAGCATTTAATTTAAATGGAAGCTTTTTATAAATCTGAGAATATGGAATGTCTTTTTTGAATCTAAGCACTGCTTTGTGTTATCTATGTCTTAAATCTAAGACTAATAGTAGACAACTTATTTGACATATTTTCCCTGTCCTTTCTTACACATGGGCACTTAAGTGATGCCCATGTTGGCCTAGAGATGTGATACAGGTGATGTTGCTGGAACAGCTAAGTGCTCTGCCATCACGCTCCCTTCTGTGTTTCCTGATCATAGTGGTATGCATTTGAAGGAGCCTGTAACACATTTTAGCGAAAACCTAGTTAAAACCTTCTTTGATGCATGAAAAAAAGAGATCTTGGGAGAAAAAAAAGTTACTTGCAGCAGATTTGAGTGAAGATTGAATGAAGATGCAGAGTGAAGATGAAATCCTGGCCATGGCAATTAGTCCAAGGGCTCCCCTGCTTCTTTCTTTTTCCTTCCTTTTCTTTTCTTTTCTTTCTTTCTTTCTTTCTTTCTTTCTTTCTTTCTTTCTTTCTTTCTTCTTTCTCTTTCTTTCTTTCAACATATAATGTTTTATTTGCTCCAGGGGTACAGGTGTGTGAATCATCAAGCTTACACATTACACAGCACTCACCACAGCACATACCCTCCCAATGGCCATAACTCAGCCACCCTATCCCTACCCTCCCACCCCCCACAAAAAAATCCCAGTTTGTTTTGTGAGATTAAGAGTCTCTTATGGTTTATCTACCTCCCGGTCCCATTTTTTTCATTTTTTCCTTCTCTACCCCACATGCCTCCTGCCCTGCCTCTCAAATTCCTCGTATCAGAGAGATCATATGAAAATGGATTTCCTCTGATTGACTTATTTCACTCAGCATAATACCCTCTAGTTCCATCCACGTCATCGCAAATGGTAAGATTTCATTTCTTTTGATGGCTGCATAGTATTTCATTGTATATATATACACCATATCATCTTTATCTACTCATCTGTTGATGGACATTTAGGTTCTTTCCATAGTTTGGCTATGGTGGACATTGCTGCTATAAACATCGGGTGCACATGTCCCTTTTCATCACTACATTTGTATCTTTAGGGTAAATACCCAGTTTTTTGATTGCTAGGTCATAGGGTAGCTCTATTTTCAACTTTTTGAGGAACCTTGATACTGTTTTCCAGAATGACTGCACCAGATTGCAATTTGACCAACAGTGTAGGAGGGCTCCCTTTTCTCTGCATCCTTGTCAGCATCTGTCATTTCTACACTTGTTAATTTTAGCCATCTGACTGGTGTGATGTTGTATCTCATTGTGTTTTGATTAGCATTTCCCTGATGCTGAGTGATGTCGAGCACTTTTTCCTGTGTCTGTTGGCCATCTGGATGTCTTCTTTGCAGAACTGTCTGTTCATGTCTTCTGCCCTTTTCTTGATTGAATTACTTTTTCTTTGGGTGTTGAGTTTGATAAGCTCTTTCTAGATTTTGGATACTAGCCCTTTATCTGATACATCATTTGCAAATATCTTCTCCCATTCTGTCAGTTGTCTTTTGGTTTTATTGACTGTTTCCTATGCTGTGCAAAAGTTTTTTTTTTATCTTGATGAAGTCCCAATAGTTCATTTTGCCCTTGTTTCCCTTGCCTTTGGCAATGTATCTGGGAAGAAGTTTCTGTGGCTGATGTCAAAGAGGTTGATGCCTGTATTCTTCTCAAGGATTTTGATGGATTCCTATCTCACATCCGTTGTATCTTTTTGTGTGTGGTGTAAGGAAAAGGTCCAGTTACATTATTCTGCATGTGGCTGTCCAATTTTCCCTACACCATTTGTTGAAGAGACTGTCTTTTTTCCATTGGACAATCTTTCTTGTTTTGTCAAAGATTAGTTGACCATAGAGTTGGGGGTCCATTTCTAGACTCTCTATTCTGTTCCATTAATCTATATGTCTGTTTTTGTACACTGTACCATAATGTCTTGATGATAACAGCTTTGTAATAGAGCTTGAAGTCTGGAATTGTGATGCCACCAACTTTGGTTTTCTTTTTCAACATTCCACTGGCTATTCAGTGTCTTTCCTGGTTCCATATAAATTTTAGGATTATTTGTTCCATTTCTGTTAAAAAGGTGATGGTATTTTGATAGGGATTAAATTAAATGTGTAGCATAGACATTTTGACAATATTTGTTCTAATCCATGAGCAAGGAATGTTTTTCCATTACTTTTTCTCTTCCTCAATTTCTTTCATGAGTATGTTAAAGTTTTCTGAACACAGATTCTTTGCCTCTTTGGTTAGGTTTATTCTGAAGTACCTTATGGTTTTGGGGTGCAATTATAAATGGAATCAACTCCTTAATTTCTCTTTCTTCTGTCTTACTGTTGGTGTATAGAAATGCAACTTATTTCTGTGCATTGATTTTATATCCTGACACTTTATTGAATTCCTGCACAAGTTCTAGCAGATTTGGAGTGGAGTCTTTTGGGTTTTCCACATAAAGTATCATATCATCTGCAAAAAGTGAGACTTTGACTTCTTCTTTGCCAATTTGGATGCCTTTAATTTCTTTTTATTGACTGATTGCTGAGGCTAGGTTTTCCAGTACTATGTTGAATAGCAGAATGATGATCACTGTGGGTTTTTCATAGATGGCTTTGATGATATTGAGGTCTGTACCCTCTAGTCCTACACTTTGAAGAGTTTTGATCAAGAAAGGATGTCGTACTTTGTCAAATGCTTTTTAAGCATCTTTTGAGAGTATCATATGGTTCTTGTTCTTTCTTTTATTAATGTATTGTATCACATTGATTGATTTGCAGATGTTGAACCAAACTTGCAGCCCAGGAATAAATCCCACTTGGTCATGGTGAATAATCATTTTATTATACTGCTGGATCCTACTGGCTAGTATTTCAGTGAGAATTTTTGCATCTGTGTTCATCTAGGATATTGGTCTATAATTCTTTTTGATGGGGTCTTTGTCTGGTTTTGGAATCAAAGTAATACTGGCCTCACAAAATGAGTTTGGATGTTTTCCTCCCATTTCTATTTTTTTGAACAGTTTCAGGAGACTAGGTATTAATTCTTCTTTAAAGGTTTAGTAGAATTCCCCTGGGAAGCCATCTGGTCTGGGCTCTTATTTCTTGGTAGATTTTTGATGACTGTTTCAATTTCCTTGCTCGTTATGCGTCTGTTCAGGTTTTTTTATTTCTTCCTGGTTCAGTTTTGGTAGTTTATATGTCTCTAGGAATACATCCATTTCTTCAGGTTGTTTAATTTGCTGGTATATACCTGTTCATAGTATGTTCTTATATTGTTGTATTTCTTTGATGTTTGTTGTGATCTCTCCTCTTCCATTCATGATTAATTTAGGCCCTTTCTCTTTTCTTTTTGATAAGCCTGGCCAGGGGTTTATCAATATTTTTAATTCTTACAAAGAACCAGCTTTTATTTTTGTTGATTTGTTCTACTGTTCTTTTGGTTTCTATTTAATTGATTTCTCCCTTGATCTTTATGATTTCTCTTCTCCTACTGGGTTTAGGCTTTTTTTGCTCTACTTTCTCCAGCTCCTTTAGTTGTAGGGTTAGGTTGTACACTTGAGACCTTTCTTGTTTCTTGAGAAAGACTTGTACTGCTATATAGTTTCCTCTCAGGGCCATCTTTGCTGTGTCCCAAAGATTTTGAACAGTTGTGTTTTCATTATCATTTGTTTCCATGAATTTTTTCAATTCTTCTTTAATTTCCTGGTTGACCCATTCATTTTTTAGAAGGATGCTGGTTAGTCTCCAGGTATTTTCTCTTGTCTCTGAGTTTTATACATTTTACTATTCAAAGACAGGGTGTGTACCTATTTTTGTTGATATTGAGGGGGGTTTCTCTGTGCCTCCTGGATTTTGATGCTTGTTCCCTTTCCCATATTATGTAAATTCTCTACTATAATTTGCTCCAATATACCTTATATCCCTCTCTCTCTTTCTTCTTCTTCTAGGATCCCAATTATTCTAATATTGTTTCATCTTATGGTATGACTTATCTCTAGAATTCTTCCCTAGTGGTCCAGCAGCTCTTTGTCACTCTTTTGCTCATCTTCTTTATCCTCCATCATGTGGTCTTCTATATCACTAATTTTCCCTCAGACTCATTTATCCTAGCAGTAAGAGATTCAATTGTACATTAATCGCTTCTTTGATTTTGGCTTGGTTATGTTTTCGTTTTTTATTTCTCCAGAAACTAATGGTCTAATATCTTCCATGCTTTCTGCAAGCCCAGCAAGCACCTTGTTAATCATCATTCTGAACTCTAGTTCTGACATATTACTCATGTCCATATTGATTAGGTCCCTAGCCATAAGTACTGTCTCTTGTTCTTTTTTTTTTTTTTTTAAGGTGAGTTTTCTGCCTTGTCATTTTATCCAGAGAAGAATATATGAATATATATGAATGAGAGAACAAAATACTAAAAGGGTTGCAAAGTCCCCAGAAAAAGTATGCTAACCAAATCAGAAGAGATCCAAAACTGGAGGGTGGGGGGGAGAAAGGGGAAATGTGAAAACACACATATATATATATGGGACTGGTGAATAGAACAGAGCCACACATTTGATTTTGAGTGTGTTCTTGTCTTTTAGAAGCAACTATCTTCCATCATTTTAAAGAAAGAAAAACTTCTATGCTTACATAAATAAGGGCAAATTCAATGAAGGGATGGAATATGACTGTAAAGATGAAAATTAAAATGATTCTAAAAAGGAATTGATAAGATAAGAAGCTGGTTGAAAAAGAAAATGAGAAGAGGAAAAAATGTGCTCAGGCTGGAGACTAGAACAAAGCCATGTACTAGATTTAAGGTATATTTTGATCTATTTGAAGAACTTGTATCTCAAAACTTTAAAGGAAAAAAAAACTATATGTCTACAAAAAATAAGGTTAAATACAATAATACAATGCAGGGATAAAATACGACTATAACAATGAAAATTTAAAAAGACTTTTTAAAAAATGTATTGATAAGATAAAATAGTTAAGAAATGTTAAAATAGGAAAGAGGAGAAAAAATAAAAAATAGACTAAGAATAAAATAAAATTTAGGGGCACCTGGGTGGCTCAGTGGGTTAAAGCCTCTGCCTTCGGCTCGGGTCATGATCCCGAGTCGTGGGATCTAGCCCTGCATTGGGCTCTCTGCTCAGGGGGAGCCTGCTTCCCCTCTGTCTCTGCCTGCTGCTCTGCCTACTTGTGATCTCTCTCTCTCTTTCTGCTAAATAAATAAATAAAATCTTAAAAAAAATAAAATAAAATTTAAAAAATTAACTTTGAAAAACTAAATGATTGTGGGAATAAACGATGAATTCTGTTTTGCTTTCCCATACCTCTGGAGTTCCACATTTCTCATTGATCGGTGAACTTGGTCTTGGCTGGATGTTCTTGCTGATATTTTGGGGGAAGGGCCTGTAGCAGTGATTCTCAAATATCTTTGTCTGAGGCAGAATTACACTGTCCTTGCCAGCGGCCAAGGTAAGTAATCTGCTCAGGTTCACTCCTGTTAGCTTTTGTTCCCTGAACACTTTCCGTACAGCTTTGAAGGACAGGAATAAAGATGGCAGCCTCCTAATCTCTGGCCCTGAGAAACTGAGAGCTCAGGGCCCCATTCCTCAGTGTGCCCTCAGAGAAAAGCAGTCTACCACTCCCACCTTCCTGGTCTCTGGCCGTACTCTGAGCTCACCCAGCCTGTGATCAAGTGTTTTTATCTGGGGTGCACTTTCCCATTTGGAGTCTTCAAACCCAGCAGATTCCTGCAGTGTGCTCCCATGCTGCTCTTCTTAGGGAGGAAGGTGAGTATCCTCGAATCTGCCACTTGTGTCATCTCTGCTCAGAGATCAGTGGTCCGACTGTGACTTGGATCATGGCTTAAGATAATCCCAAGCTGAGAGTCCACTGCATGGCTCTATCTCTGTACCTAACTTTCCTGTTCCGATACCTGGGAGCTCTGCCACACTCAGACACCCCTGATCTTTCTGTGAACCTGCAGGCCCTGAAACCACACTGTCCCTGCAAGAGTTTCACACCATTATTGGTCTCCAGAGCAAAGTCCCTCAGTGGAGCAGTCCTCTGAAAGTTCCAATTTTGTGTGCCTCTGCTTTCTCACTTGCCGGGAGCTGGCCCCTCTTTCCATGGTCTATCTTCCCATCATTCTGGAATCATTCCTTTGCACATCTTAGCTTCCAGAAAGTGGTCAATTTTCTGTTCCTAGAATTTCTGCTCTTCTTCTCTTCTATCTCTTAGTGAGTTTGAAGGTGTTCAAAATTGTTTGATAACTATCTAGTTGAACTCCTGGGACCTGATGATATTTCAGTCTCCTATTCCTCAGCCATCTTGCTGAAAAGAACCTAAGGGTTCTTTCTAAATGCCCTCTTCCTGATTAGAGCATTGTCAGGTTATGCACAAAGATGGCATCAATTGGTCTTTACAAGATAATAATAATGAGTTACTTGACAAGTCTTCTATAGAAGAAAGCAATTATCATGTGTGAGTTAAGAAGTGGCTTGGATTGATGAAAATATCATAGAATTCCTTCTAGGGATTGTCTTGCTTAAATACCGTTTATCAATTGCTGTGGCAGAATCATTCATTTCTTTTCAAACATTATTCTATAAATATATTGAACAAATCAAGAGTCAGACACTCAACCAACTGAGCCACCCAGGTGCCCTGAGGATTATCATTACATATTAAGACAAGCTCACAAAGTTTTATGTGTCGCTGAAGGCCAGATGAAAACCACATAGGACCAGAAGCAACCTACATCTTTTTATTATGACAGTGTTAATATCCATGTTTTAAGGAACAAATAGAGCAAAAAAGATATAGTCTTGTGTCCCAATGGACTTCTTTGTTCCCTCTGCTCCTTTCTCTGTCACCATTTCACTGTTGATTTGCACTTTTGCAAGAGAGAGCTAAGTCAGAGAACCTTCACGAAAGCCAGTCATTTAATTTGGCAGCACTTACAAAAGACATGGATTTAAAAAAAGGAGAGCATGGATGTGAAACATATTGTTTGAAATTAGCCTCAGGAATTTAAAGATTTCCATTACATATGCTACTTGTTTCCTCGTAGCCACATGTAACAGAATCTTGGTCTCCATTCCACTTCATTACTTTTAGACAACTTTGACTATAGCCTGTCAAAAATATCATATTATTTTGATTGTTTCATGATAGAAAATTCAGATTCAGAAGATGCAAAAATCACCAAGCTCATCTAAGCATTTTAGGAGCTCAGAAAACATTTATCTTTCAGTCTCTTTTATAGGATTTCATCTTTTTAATGGTAGCTCTTTGCACATCTTGGCGACAACTTCTATAGAGTATTAATTCTCCCTACTTTATGGTGCAGTCAAAAAAATCCTGTGATATCCAAATTATGAGTTGGAAATATATCTTCATTTTGCTGATGGCTCCAGCCTGCTGTATTTCAAATGGATAATGGTACTGTTTTTAAGGTTTCAGTGTTCTGGTTTGTTTTAATTGAAGCAAATTGACATACAATATTATGAGTTTCAGGTGTATGACATAGTGATTCCATATTGTATACACTGCAAAATGATCATCACAATAAGTCTAGTTACCATCTGTTACCATACAAAGTTAATACAATGTTATTGACTATATCCCCTGTGCTGTATTTTACATCCTCATCACCATTTGTGTTATATCTGGGAATTTGTAAACCATGATCCCCTTCAACTACTTCACACCCCTCCTCCCAAACTTTCTTTTCTATGGGAGCCATCATACTATTCTCTGTACCTATGAGTCTGAGTTTGCTTTTTTTGAAACTTTATACTGTTTCCTGCAATGGCTGCACCAATTTGCATTCCCACCATCAGTGCAGAAGGGTCCCTTTTTCTCCACATCCTCACCAACACATTATTTTTTGTCTTTTTTTGATACTAGCCATTCTTTTTTTTAAAATATTTTATTTATTTATTTGACAGAGAGAGAGACAGCGAGAGAGGGAATACAAGCAGAGGGAGTGGGAGAGGAAGAAGCAGGCTTCCTGCCCAGCAGGGATCCTGATGCAGGGCTTGATCTCAGGATGCTGGGATCATGACCTGAGCTGAAGGCAGAGGGTTAACCCACTAGGCCACCCAGGCGCCCCAATACTAGCCATTTTGACAGGTGTCAGGTAATAGCTTACTGTGGTTTTGATTTGTATTTTCCTGATGATTAGTGCTGTTGAGCATCTTTTCATATGCTTGTTGGTCATCTGTATGTCTTCTTTAAAAAAAAATGTCTATTCAGATCCTCTGTTCATTTTTTAATTGAATTTTGTTTTTGTTACTGATATTGCATTGTATGAGTTATTTATATATTTTAGATATTAACCTCTTATCAGATATATGATTTGCAATATTTTTTTTCTGTAGACTGTCTTTTCATTTTGTTAATTGTTTCCTTTTCTGTGCAGAAGCTTTTTAGTTTGATTTAGTTTCATTTGTTCATTTTTGCTTTTGTTTACTTGCCTCTAGAGTCAGATTCAATGTAAACATTGCTAAGGTTGATATTGGGGAGCTTAACACTTATGTTTTCTTCTAGGATTTTATGGTTTAAATCTTATGTTCATGTTTTTAATATTTTTGAGTTAATTTTTTATATGTTGTAAGAAAATGGTCCAGTTTCATTATTTTGTAAGTGTATGTCAATTTTTCCCACACCATTTTTTAAGAGATTGTCTTTTCTTCATTGTTTATTCTTGACTCCTTCATTGTAAATTAACTGACCATATATACATGGGTTTTTTAAAGGGATGGTTTACATTCTGTTACATTAGTCTATGTGTTTGTTTTTATGCTACTGTTTTGATTACTATAGTTTAGCAATATAGATTCAAATCAGGGAGCATGATAACTCTAGTCTTCTTTCTTAGATTGTTTAGCTCTTCAAGGTATTTTGTAGTGCCGTATACATTTTAGATTTGTTCTAGTTCTATGAAAAATATCATTGTGATTTGATAGGGATTGCACTGACTCTGGAGATTGCTTTGGATAGTATGGACATTTTAACTATACTAATTCTTTAATTTGTGAACATGAAATATCTTTCCATTTATTTGTGTCTTCAATTTCTTTTGTAAATATCTTAGATCTTTTAGTGTATGGAATTTTCATCTTCTTTGTTAAATTTACTCATAGGCATTTTATTCTTTTTGATGCAATTGCAAATTGAAGTATTTTCTTGATTTCTCTCTCTGGTTATTACTGTATAGAAATGCAACAGATTTTTGCATATTAATTTTTTTATCCTGGAACTTTACTGAACTAAAGTATTAGTTCTGACAGCTTTTTGGTGGCCTTTAGGGTTTTTTATATCTAGTATTATGTCATCTGAAAATAGTGCCAGTTCTATTTTTTTTTTCTTAATTCGTATGCGTTTTAATTTCTTTTCTTGGATAATTGCTGTGGCTAGGACTTCCAATACTGTTGTGAATAAAAGTGGGGATTTTTATCTTATTTCTGACCTTAGAGGAAAAGCTTTAGTTTTTTCCCATTGGGTATGATGATAGCTATGGATTTGTCATACCTAGCCTTTATTATGTTGAGGAACAACTCCTCTGTACCTACTTGTTGAGAGCTTTTTCATAAATGGATTTTGAATTTTGTCAAATGCTTTTTCTGAATCTATTGAGTTGATCATATCAACCACCTATGTTTTTGATTGAGAAATTAAGGTCATTTACATTTAAAGTAATTATTTTTTAAGGTAATTATTGATAGTTATCCACTGATTGGCATTTTGTTAATTGTTTTCTGGATGTTTTTGTAGTTCCTCTCTGTTCTTCCCTCTTCCATTGTGGTTTGATGGCTTTCTTTATGGTAATGTTTAGATTCCTTTATTTTTCTTTTGTGTATTTATTATAAGTTCTTGTTTTGTGGTTATCATGAAGCTCACATGTATCATCTTAAGTATAAAAAGTCTATTTTAGGGGTGCCTGTGTGGCTCAGTGGGTTAAGCATCTGCCTTCGGCTGAGGTCATGATCTCAAGGTCCTGGAGTTGAGCCTCTCATCAGGATCTCTACTCAGCAGGAAACCTGCTTCCCTTTCCCCCTCTGCCTGCCTCTGCCTACTTGTAATCTCTCTCTCTGTGTCAAATAAATAAATAAATAAATGATCTTTTAAAAAAGTCTATTTTAAGTTGATAACAACTTAAATATGAACACATTCCAAAACTCCATGCAGGGAACATCCCTTGATTGCCTAGATCTGGTGGCCAAGGGGGCTGATATTCCTTGGAAATATACAATAGAGAAGACAATTCTTAACAGGTCAAAATTTTAGCTAGGCAGTTGGAGAGTATAGGAGGTGGGGCGCACTGGCTGACTAGAGAAAGGTAGCAGGAATGGGAAAACAATATCTGGTCTCAATCAGATTTCAGCAGGCATATCTGAGCAAACTGACAACAATCTTCTGATGCACAAATTGATATTTATTTTCTGCTTTACTAGTGATTTTTTTATTAATATACTACAAAGTTTAAAACCCTATACGGAAAGAAAAATAAATTTTACTCTGATTCCTCTTCTTCCTAAAACCATTGCAGAATGCAGTAGCTGTCTTTTAAAACTATAACATAATTTGCAGAACCATATTATAGCAAGCTTACCCCAAAACAATATTAAAAAATAATGACTTTTGTAGGAATATTGTGCAATTTTTTAAAATGTTTTGTGGCCTCCTGCATAGTTGTATTGTAGCATTAATTGAAAATCTAAATTCAGCTCATTGGTTTTCAATAGAAAGCATAGGGAACTCCTGCTGAGACTATTATAAAAATATTTATTTATTCATTTATTTGCAAATGTATAATATAGAGATGAAAATGGCTTTGCTATTATTAAAATGAGCCATCTTTAACAAATATTTAAAGTGGGGAGTAAACTAAAAAAGATGGATTTTTCTCAGTTTTTCTTTCATTCCAAATAGACTAACATTCAATAAACAGACACTAAGGACATTTCCACAAGATGGTGGCATAGGAAGGTTCTGAACTCTGCTCCTCCCATGGACACAACATCCACAATGATATAAGGATCATTTCCCTCTGTAAAAGATCTGAAAACTAGTTGGATGGCTTCTCCATAACGAAGGAGTAAAAAAAAACGCATCAAGAAAGGTTGGAGAGGTAGAAGCACAGTCTCCCTAAAACCCCACCCTCAGCGCAGTGACACATAATCGAGTGAAAAATCAGTCTGATGGGAACTTCTCCAGGAGATCAAGGAGTGCCCCACTTCAGGTGCCCCAACCCCTGGGACCCACACCAGGGAGATGAGGTCCAAAAACTTTTGGCTTAGAAAACCAATGGGGTTGATGTCCAAGAACCCAAAGCGCTATAGAAAACTGAGCTTTTCTTTTAAAAGGTTTGTGCACAGACTCTCTCCCTCTGAGACCCAGGCCCCAGGCAAAAAACAGCAGTTTGAAAAGCAGACGTGAGGGAGAGTCATTTGTTAATCTAAAAGCATATGCTAGAGGAGCAGGGGACTATCAAAACTCTCCCTGGAGACCAACAGGTAGACACCATTTTGCACATCTACCCTGCTAGCTGGGACCTTCCACTGCCTTACTATGACGAGTAGGGTTGAGCGGATGTGTTACTATCCTGATATCTTGCTGTTTTGTTAAAGCCAGAGAGCACATCAGAAGCAAAGTTGTGGACAGCCAGAAGTGTAATGACTAGACCAGAAAACAAGGTATTTGAGTAAGTATTTCAGGCCTGATATATATCAGTGAAAGAGAGTTACTTGGTCGGTTTTTCTGCTGAGATGAATGAAGAAGTCATGCTTGGGGGTTGAGGGGAGAATGGAGGGGGGAGTTCAAAAAGTTAGTTGTGTATAAGCCAGAAGCGTAATAAATTGTCCAGAAAGCAAATTTGCAAAAAACGAAATTGAAGAACTTATGAAACCTGCTTTCGAGACTCGCTACAAGTCTAGAGTAAACAGTGTTCTATTAGCTTAAATGTAAGCAAATAGACTAGTGACAAAGTAGAGAGAGAGCAGAATAGACAGCAAATCACATAATTAATTGATTTTTAAGTAAAAGTTACTAAAGTGATTTCAGGAGAATAGAATAGTCTTTTGAACACATAAAACAGAAAAAAAACGTAATATCTGCATAATAAATAAAAGGTGACCATATTTTTATGTCAAACACAAAAATTCGAGATGGATTATAGACCTAAGTGTAAAAGCTAAAAGAAAGAAATTTATCAGAGGGAAAAAAGCAATACCTTCATGGTTTTGGAGTATGCAAGGCTTCTTTTATTGACAGAAAGTGGTTGCAGTACATACACCTGAGAAGGGGCCTCTGTTCTGAATATGTAAATAACCCACAGTACAATGATTAAAAAAAAAAAAAGCTGAATAAAAAAGGTAATAGATATAAGTGGGTACCATATAGGTAAAGAAACACAAATAATTCAAAAGCACATGCAAAGCTGCTTAACATGACCAGTTAGAAATGCAAATTAAACACACA
The DNA here is from genome assembly GCF_022355385.1 of Mustela nigripes. NCBI lineage: Eukaryota > Metazoa > Chordata > Mammalia > Carnivora > Mustelidae > Mustela > Mustela nigripes. The sequence continues at coordinate 239,013,930 of NC_081557.1, read as the reverse complement.
GTGAGATACTCCTTTTCACCCACAAAAATGTCGAAAATGCAAAGGCTAGATAACATTCTCTATGTATATGGAGCAACTGGAACTTTCATACCTTGCTGGTGAATTGCAAATTGCATAACCACTTGAGAATTCATTCTGGTAGTTTCTCATAAAATTAAACATACATTCTTATGACCTACCAATTTCATATTTAGATATTCTCAAAATAGAAATTAAAACAGAGGTGCCTGGGTAGCTCAGTCAGTTAAGTGTCTGCCTTAAGCCCAAGTAATGCTTGGAATCCAGTCCAGCATCAGGCTTTCTGCTCAGTAGGGATCCTGCTTCCCCCACTGCCTGCTGCTCCCTCTGCTTGTGCTCTCTCTCTCTCACTCTCAGATACATAAATAAAATCTTTAAAAAAGAAAAATTAAAACATATACAAAAAAAGACTTATATAGAATGTTGATAACATATTTATGTATAATGGCCCCAAATTGGAAACTGTTCACATGTTTAACAAGGGAAGAATAGATAAACAATTTGTATTAGACCCATACAGTGTGCTTGTTACTCAGCTCCTCTTGCAATAACAAAATACTATAGGGTAGGGAGCTTAAACAATGGACAATTCTGAAGCTATGAAGACCAAGATGAAGGTGTCTGCTGAATCAGACTTTGCTAGAGCCCTCTTTGTGGCTTGTAGATGGCTACCTTCTTGTGTCTTCACATGGCAGAGAGAGGAATTTCTGCAACCTCATCCCCTTTTTATAACTTCCCTATGTCCCCACTTTCATATATCATCACAATGGAGGTTAGGTTTTCAACATATGAATTTTTGAGGAACCCAGTATTCAGTCCATAAATTCAGCAATAAAATAAAACACACTACTAAGGTGTACAATAACATGCATGAATCTCAAAAACATTATTCTGAGTAAAAGGAAACACGTACAGAGAATACTTGCTTTATGATTCAGTTTACATGAAGTTCCAGGGCAGGCAAACCTAACCTATGCTGAAAGAAACTAGGAGAGTGATTGTCTGTGGGGTTGGGGACCTGGGAAAGAAGGGACACAAGGGAACATTCAAAGTTTCTATATATTGGTTAGATTGTGACTTGTGACTCTATTTATTTGCCCAAACTCATCAAACCATACCCTTAATATCTGTGTATTTCATTATAATGTAAACTATAAAAATTTTTAAAAAATAAATTATAAACTCATAAAAACTTTAAAATATGCATTCAGTGAAAAATTCTATGGTAATAGGTTAAAAAAATAAAAGAAGCACTAATATTCTTGATCCTATCCACCACTCATAGTAACTACAGTTTTATCCTCAAAAATACACCAAGATCCAGCCATTTCCCGCCACTTATATTATTATAACTCGACCAAAATAATATCTTTCTTGACCATGTCTTTAACCACTTGATTTGTCCCATTGTTTCAATTCTTACTCCCCTACAGTTATTTTATTCTTCACGTGATGTCAAAGACAAACAAAGCCAGACACAGGTTAATGCATGGAGGACAGATTATTTAGCAATAACTCTTACAACAGGGTAGTGGGTCCAGCATGAGCCCAACTCAGGTACAATTGTGTAGAAGTGACCAGGCATTTTAGAAGGAGAGTGAGGGAATAGGGAAGGGGATGAGCAGGATCTTGAACAGAATCAGTGAAGTGAAAATTTCCAAAAAGTGACATGGGGCATTGGCTAATGTGATTAGACCATCTCGGTTTGCTAACTGGCACTTAACTGAAGTTAGGCTATTACTTCTCCACCGAGACTGGAAACAAAGGCCTTATCTTCAGGTGTTAGCAGAACAAACAGTAAATTCTTTTGGCAGCCTTGAGCCTTCCCAGGCAGGAAATTAAGGGGCCTGAAGTCATGCAGGAAAGTAGTTTTGAGCTGCTAGAAATACGCTAGTGTTTGTTTGAATCTCTTCTTGCTTGTGTGTTTGAGGGGGTGGGGCAGGAAGTGGGTGGAGTTGGATGGAGAGTCTATAGCTTTTATCGGCCAAGTTTGTGGCCTAGTTAAGGAAGTAGCTCAGAGGAGTGGTTGTAGAATTTGGTTAGGGAGACAGTTTTTGTTAGCAGCCAGAAATATCTTTTTTGATAAAGTCAATCAATTTCTGTCATGTCCTACAAAAGATTCTCCAAAGGCTTGCCATAACACAAAGGAGAATCAAACCCCTTAATGTGGTATGCAAGGATTTAAATGCTCTTTCCTAGTCTGTCCATCCAAAATCAAATCCAACATTCTCCTCTTGATTATTCCATTTCAGCTGCCAACCTTCTTTATATTCATTGAATATACCAAATATTTTATTATCTTAGAGCTTTTGTACTTCTTGCTCCTTTTTTCCTACAAGCCTCTAAATTGTATCTTTGTTCTTTTATTTTCTTTAGGAGTACTCAAGTATCATTTCAGAGAACCTTCCATGAACTTCCTGTCTAAAATTCTACCCCACCCTGTATCACTGTCTGTTTAATTTTATGCATGGTACTTTTCCTTTATATATAATTCATATGTTTATTATTCAATTCATTTCTTCTCATAATGATACATACTCCTAAGGACAAGAATGTCTCTTTGTTTTTCACAGCCCTAGCTCTGTTTTTAGAAGAGTATCTAGCACTTAGTAGATGCTTGTAGATATATGTTGAATAAAAGAAAGAATGTAATAATTTTCTACATTTTTTTTCCAACTTGGAATAATAAGTGTTGCTATAAAAGTTTGAGTTCATCTCTAATTTACTAGGTATTTGGAAAAAGGGACTATTATTGGAGAAGTAAGCTTAAACCTATTTCCAAAGGTTATATGGCAATTTGAAGATATTATGGATAAGGCATATTGAGTCTGATGAAAATCTCATAAAGAATTAAATCAATTTTTTTTTAACAACACACTGATTAGGAAAACAAGCATGATCCAAACATATGAGAATGGCAAATGATGGAGAACATTTAATATACCCTTGTTTGGTGTAATACTTTACTGAACTTAAAACTCCTTTCTGTTGAGTTAGATTTATAACACTACCTGCCCAGGTTTTTTTCTTATCTGTTATTTCCTTGTTTAGTAAACTAATAGAGTCCTTCTGCCTACAGAATGTCTATCTTGGGCCTTTTCCATCAACTTGAAATAAAGTAAGTACTTACTTGAAAGAAAAAAGAATTGCCATTCGACGGTGGTGATAATGACGTCCGTATCTTACATTTCTGTAGGATTGATGATTAGATATTCGTTCCAGGGACATGGATGCCTCCCGCTTCATCATTAATCTCCAGGAAACTACCTGCAATTTGATTGTTATCCTTAAATTAAAACGTAGGGGCAACACAAAGGATAAGACAACAGATCACGATTCTCTCAAATTCAAGTACCAGATTATGTCCGATAAAGAATTCTAGTCTTGTAGAATCTCATAATGAATGGCTGAAGAAAATAAATAAATGTGTTTTTTACAGCCCTGGGTCAAAGTTTGAGAAGTATTGGTACACATAAATATCTAAGCAGTACTATGATATATATTCAGGTATTCTTAAAATTTATATAAATATCACTGGATATACACTTTCTCCTCTATTTTAATTAATGCCAGACTTTGATAAAGGGTTATCCCTATAAAATATATGTCTGAATGGTGAATACAAGAGTGGAGCTGTAGGACAGATAAAATGGGGAACGTGTCAGAGAAAGATGAAATAATGGCCACCTTTCTGTAAGATCTTAGGGGTAAAAGCTAATAGTCAACAAGAAGGCAAGGACATTCATCTGCCCTTGAGAGACTATCTAATTTGTGAGTCCATACTCTTACCTCCACCCCCAGATCCCTATTTCACTTTTTTGGTTTACTTTTTTCTGAGAGTATTTGTCACCATCTACATGCTATATATTTTATTAAATGTTTATTTCAAGATAAGTTACTTGGTTGGGAAATTTTTTGTTTCCTGCTGTTTCATTATCAACTAGAACCTGACTGCTACATTGTAGGAACCCAGTAAATATTTTTTGAGTGAATTAATGAGGTTGGTTATTTGTTAGCTTCTACCAGACAATAATCAATATCTGTGTCACAGTTTTTCCTTAAAATAATACAACCAAATCACTCAAAGAGACTTCATCTTTATCATTAAGCATGGTTTGATTATTTACAAATCTTACAAAAATAGATGTTAAAAATATCATTATTCGGCTATTTTAAGTTACTTATTAAATGTTTATTCTTTCACTCAAAAAAATTTACTTACTCTCTAGCATTTTTTATTTTCAATCATTTTGTTAAAAGAACAATAAATACTTGAAAGATAATTAACCTGATATATATTCATGGAAATTCAAATAAAACAACCTATGGAATATCATTTTTACCTTCATAATTTGACCCCATACTAAAGGCAGGCAAATAACTGAAGAAGATGTATATTGGTAAAACAATTTTTGCAAATAAATCAACACTGTTTTGTGTGTTGAATTGTATACCTCACAATCTAGCCACTCCAAATATAGGTGTATATGCCCCAAATAAACTCTCAGCTATGTGAACCAGGACATATTCATAATCCATTGCATAGTTTATGATAACAAATAGAAAAATTAAGTGGAAACTGTTTGAAGTCATTTATGTTCTTCATTTATAATCATTTTCTTTCCTGCCCTTGCCACATTTCCCTGAGGGTAGGGTCTATTTCCCACACTATCAATTTCAGGTTTTGTCATGTGAACTTACATGGCCACTGAAATGCAAGTATCAATGACATGAGTTCTGTTAAATGTATTTATTTAAACCATCCAAGGTCAATTATCTTCCTTTCTGAGAAGCAGGCTTCTTTACATGCAGTGTTCCTGAATACCATGATTTGTTTACTTACAGGGATAATGATTGCATAATTTATGTTTAATGAAAATATGAATAAACTCATAGGAACTGAAGTCGAGGCCCTATTAACTAAAGATTCTGAGAGGTGAGCATACCAAAAGATGAAAACAGATGAATAAATGATTTATTATCATGTAGCATTTAGGCCCCAAGTCCTGGAAAGCTGGAGAAGATCGCATGGAGTTTTCACATCTCCTCCTCTCTCTCTCTCTCTCTCTTCTCTATTGTTTTCTTTGAAAACTAGCAAGTCTGATAACTAAACACAAAGCTGGATAAATGACTCATTAGTTCTTTTCCATCTAAACTCACAAAGCCTTTGATATTCTGTATCTTACCACCGATATAGTAAGGTAAGTTGAGTTCAAGCAAAATAAATCAGTCAATGAGTGGGATAAACACGTATTTGTCTCCAAAGCCAAAGAAAACTGCTATTGTTGGCACAGCCTGGGTGGTGATAATAGTCCCTTGTGTGACCCAGCCAGCCTACATAGGTGAAAGAACAAAGGGCAGCAAAATTTACATCACTATGGGCAAATGAGTGGGAGGAATCAAGAGAAACCTTGAGTCAAGTTTGACATATCACCATAGCTATGCCTATTTCTAGGTCTTCAGGTCTCTTAAAATAAGGCTGCTAATGTTGTTCAGCTAAACAATTCATTAGGTTAGCCAAAAAATGTAACAGAACAGGTGATAGAAAAAAAAATCCAAATTGACTAAATGTCTCACTTTTTAATTTTTTGCACCATTAAAGAAATCCATACATTTAGACGAATAAAAGACTTGAGAAAGTTCAATAAAAAGATAATGCTAATCACCCTTTTACAGGCATCAGCTAATACAGCAAATAAGATGTCATAGTCTGGGTTATATAAGAAATAGAAACAATTGAAGATATATCAATATCTAATTTATATCATTTGTCTCTATCATTTATATCCCTATTATGTCTATCAGAAATTTATCGTAAGGAATAGACTCATGTGGTTATAGAGGCTAAGAAATACGAGAATCCACTTAATTTTTCTATTTGTTACCATGAGATCATAGACCCAGAAAGTTGATAGTATAATTTTAGTCCAAGTCCGAAGACTTGAGAATTGGAAGAGCAGATAGTATAAGTTCCAGAAGGAAGGTTGATAGGTTTTAGATCCAAGAAGAGCTGATTTCTCAGTTTCAGTCTGAAGAAGGGGGAAAAGTACACTGTCTCAGCTCAAAACTAATCAGAGAAAGGGAATTCTTTGTTTCTCTCTCTTTTTTCCCTATTCGGGTCTTCAGTGGATTGGGTGAGGATCACCCTTATGGGGCAAGGGGCAATCCTCTTTTCTCAGTCTACTGATTCAAAAGTCAATATCATCTAGAAACACCCTCACAGTTATATGGAGAATAATGTTAAACCTAACCCTGGACACCCATGACCCACACAAGTTGACACACAATATTAACCATCTCATTCAGGCATTCTTAGAAACATAACATTTAGGCAAATTTATTTCCTGTGTTAAGAAATCCTCACTTTCTGTTTCCATCACTACTTTTTTTCTAAGTTTTTCTTTATTTCTTTTTGAAACCTAACATGATATAATTTCTTCATATGCCTTTATTGCTTACAAAGAATTATTATGCACAACAAAAGAACAAAAGGAAATGAAAATTAAGTCCTAGAGTTAGCAATATCTAGCTTAGCAGTGTGCCAAATAATTTGGATACTTTGGGAAGTTTTATTAATCTTTTCAGGTATCATTTATGTAAAGTTCTTCCGGAGAGATAAACACAACACCAGGCAAAGTGGGTGCAAGGCAAGATTTATTAAAGGCACTCTCCTGCGAAGTTTCAGGGCTCAGGAGAAGGGGGGCCAGGAAAGTTGCGCTGGGAGGAGGTGGGCACCGTGGGGCGAGGTTCTGCGACTCTGGAAAGTAGAGTGGCAGAAGTCGCGCTGAAGGCAGGGAGAAGGGCTTTTAAGGGGCCTCCAGGGGAGTTCAGGGGTCTTTTGGCAAGTTTCCCTTATTTGGATATTTTGCCTGCTCGTTGGGGTCCCATTGGTCCACTGGAGCCCAGGGCGGGAGGGTTTTCAGATTCCTGTTTGAGTCTTTGTTCTCCTGTCCGAGCTCAGGTTTTGTGGCGGGGACTTTCGCCATCTTAACTAGCCCTTTCTTTCTGCCAGCCCAACAATTTAGTAGCTTATGGTTGTTCATGATGGTGTGAAAGATCGTGACAGATAGGGAGGAATGTACAGATTGAGAGACGGGTCTTTAATATTGGCTTTAAGGCTGGTGTTTAAGGCCCTTCATAATCTGCTCCTGATTAACTTTACCTCCTTATTTCCTGGCACAGTTGGCTCAAGAGTCTCTGTGTCTCTCAGTCTGGTTGTCATGACCTCTCACTTTTGACCCTTGTCCTTGGTTCCTTGGCTTACATTTTTCCTGAATGTGGAGCTGAACATCACTGAGAGTCCTAGTGAAAAAGGCACCTGAAATGCATGAGAGAGACTGGATTTGTGTTTTCAGTGAATCACCACTAAGATCTGTGTAATCCTGCACATAAACATCTCTTAAGTGGATGTAGTATGCATTACACACGTTTTATTCTCCAATCAGAATAAATTTAGTTCATAGTCAAAAATGTTTTGGAAATAGAAAAAAAAATCATTATTATCAAATGTTATCATATTTACATTTCCATCATATTCTACCATTTTTAGTGCCAATACTATAAACTCTATTTTATTTTATTTTTTCGGATTTTGTTTATTTGAAAGAGATAGAGGGAGCACAAGCAAGGGGAGCAGCAGGCAGAGAGAGAAGGGGAAGCATGTTCTGGTTGAGCAGGGAGCCGGACATGGGTCTGATCCCAGCACCCTGAGATCATGACCTGAGCCAAAGGCAGACACCTAACCATCTGAGACACCCAGGTGCCCCTTAACTCTATCTTTTAAAGGAGCAGAGAAGGATTTTGAATCACTTTAAGATTCCACAAAAATGTCACCGAAAGTAAATTGGTAAATGAATTAATAAAAGATAGAAATATTTGGTGATAACAATGAAAAAAATAAAAACCCAACTTTAAATATATGCTTTTATCTTAAAAAAAATTTTTTTTTCTTGAGAAAATGTGTCTCCCTTAATTCAGTCTAATGTTTGATTAGCTTGAAAGAATTCAATATAAGTGCAATAATATAATGGAAAGTGATAAAGAACACATTAAATTCATCTGAAAAATAAATATGTCTGGATTTATTGTCCAAAGAGAATCCACAGAATGAGGACTTTATCTATTTCTATGTATATTTCTGTACCTATTATATTGATAAGGTTCAATAAATGTAATAATAAAGTGTTAAGTTTGTGCAAAGGTATAAAAGAAAGTTCTTGGAGTGGAATCACTTGATTCTATATCTTAAAATTTTATAGGATTGTGGGTGTATTCTATCTCCAAAATAGATTTCAAAAATCACTGGTGTCTTGAATTTTAAAATGGATTTTTCATGAATTCATGCATGAGTCACTTAAAGAATAAAGTTACTATATCAAGCATTTCATTTACAAAAGCAGCTATTTTTGCACAGAAAGAATAATCAGAACTGCACTACTGTGAAAAGCTACATTACTAATGATGATACAGAACTCAAGTTTATGTAGAAAAAAATAAATTTTGGCAAAGCCACAAAGTGACCATAAAAGTAAATATATGTAAAAAAATTGTAATTCAGAATATATATTTCTTGTAACACCACTGAAAATATGACAATACTTAGGAACTCAAGATTTGGAAGAAATTTTTCATGTTCATACCACTATTACTGATATCTCATCCCATATCACACAGACATGGAAGTAGAATATTTTATTGAGGATTTTTTTAAGTTATAAAAGGTGATCTATGCTAAATGAAATGTAGAATGATGTCATGTGTTTATAATTATGTAATCAAAAATAAGTTGTATACAATTATGAAACTCATAAATTACTTTAAATCATTTCAAATGATTAAATTTTTAAAAATCTTTAATATTAGTCCGGTCCACTTGGACGGTGTATAGAAGGGATGAATCCTTACATTCTACACCTGAAACTAATACATTGTACATTAACTAACTGGTATTTAATAAAACCTTGAAAAAGAAAAAGAAAAACCAGGGGTGTCTGGGTGAACTCCATCAATTAAGCATCTGCCTTCAGCTTAGGTCATGATCCAAGAGTCTTGGGATCAAGCCCCACACCGGGCTCTGCTCAACAAAAAGTCTGCTTCTCACTTTGTCCCTCCCTGCTCTCTTTGTCTCCCTGAAATAAATAAATAAAATATAAAAAAAATACAAGTTAATGATGTGAAAAAAAAATTAGTCAGGCTCCAAATAAACAGATGACAAAATTAATTATTAACAGATAAAATAGTTTTCTAAAATTAAATCAAAATATTCTTTATAAAGGACATTGTGTTGATTTACATTATCAAATAAATACATGATATTTTTTCAGTATGACATTTCTTGATTAACCAAGCATGGAATCTACACAGTTGTTTCAAATGAGTTTCTTGAGCACTGGATATTCTATTTCTATGGTGCGGGAAACAATAGTCTTTTTTTTCCAGAGAGTGTGATTCTCCAAAGACTGTTATTGAAATTGCCCTTAATTATTGAGTTGAATAGTCCAGGAAAAACAAGTTTATTTTTATTCCTGCATTGGATGAAAATTTGCTATTTCTTATTTGAAATGCTGCAAGTGCTTTAGGTGTTTTGTTGATTATTATAGATTCCATCAAATTGTATAAATCAATGTCTGATCTAGTGAATAACCAAAAGTAAACATTGACTTGCAAATTCTTGGAAAAAATCTGTAACTTCTGACCCAAGACACTATTGGAACATGTACCTATAATTCTTCTATGCCATGGATCATCCCATTTTCTGTCTTAGATCACTTCCGTTTCTATCCTACCTGAATTCATGTTTGATATTCACACTGAATTGGGCCCAACTTCCTGGAGCAGATTTGCTGCTTCCTTCTATATTGCTCCTGTGGACATTTGGCTGTATCATTATTGTAGCAATTGTTACTCTATTCTATTCTGTTCTATTTTGTTTACAAATTTTACTTTTTTTTTTCTATTTTGTTTAAAAATTTGTTTAAAAATTTTGTTTTTATTATGGCTCTTTTAGAGTTGGATTAAACCTAATTCTAAGATTTAGTCTTGAATTAGTTGAATTAGTCAAATCTTATTTTTTAGATTTAGGTGTCTTATTTGTTATATATACATATGGGGGGCAATAATTTAATGAAACAATTTTTAACACAGAGAAAAGCATACTGGACAGGTTTTGCAGATCCTGAAACATATAACTTGGGGGATATTTTTAAAAGAAAAGAATGTGAAATTAGAAATTAAAATGATGAATGAAAATTAATTATTGCTGGTTCTCAAACTCAGGAATTTCGCTGGTGAACTCTGAAATTGGCATCCATATGTGAAGGGCAGGAAGACACCAAAGATAGAAGCATGCCACTCCAGGTTAGTGGGTGGCAGGTTTCATAAACAAGGGAACTTATCTACAAAGCTTATGTTGGGTTGCCTCAAAATGGGTAGATCTCTGCATCTTTCCATGAGAATTTTAGAAGTTTATATAGAAGCTTTAACTGGATTCAGCTACATATATTATCCTGAGGGTCTCAACCACACATTGTTCTCTCAGGGCAGTGTCATTGAAAATGTTTCCCATTGTAGAATTGTTGGGCAAAATATACATTTCAAGGACAGAGAAGGTAATGAGGAGCCTCCAATTGTCTGGGTCCAGGTCAAAGGTCAACCTGCCATCAAATCCTCTTGAAGACCTCTTCCAATAGTCATTAGAACTTATTTGTCGCAATTACTAGTTCGAAACAGCCGGCACTAATAATACATGAAAGGGAATGAAAGTCATATAGATATCTCCCATAAACCTTGCTAAATGTGTTTCCAACTCAATTTAGCTGATTGCCAAAAATGTCCCTGACTGTTGTAAAGACACTTAATACAAGGGGAATGTGATGAAGAAAAGTTTAGAATGGAAAGCAATAACATTATTAAAGGATTGAACTTAAGCTCACATCTGCAAAATTAAAAAAAAAAAAAAAGAAAAGAAAATTTGTGTGAACATTTTCCTTCATCTCTCCCAGGGTTTTAAATGGCGCCAGAGAAGCCAAAGGAACCTCAAACCTCACGTCTTTTAGCTTCACAATGGAGCCACCTCTGCCAGGAAAGAAGCTAAGAGATTTGTATTCAACTTCCAAGCAATCAATAGTTATCATATATTTAAAAATTTGTCAAGAGTACATCTCCTGTTAAGCATTCTAATCATAACAACAGTAACAAAAACCCCACAATGATACACAAAGAAACTTTTGTGGATGATGAATACACTCATTACCTGGATTTTGATGATAGCAACAGGAATGTCATATACATATGTTCATACTCACCAAGTTGTGTATATTAATTGTGTGTAGTTTTCTGTGTATCAATTATATAATAATGAAACTGGGAAAAATTTAAATGATAAAGAAGGAGAGAAGCATGACTATGATAAGGAAAGGGTTTTAAATAGCAGGTATTGATGTGATTAAAATAATTGTAAGATAATTCTGGAATGAATGAAGGAATGCCAGAGGAAGTGATTTCTCAAAAAATACTAAAATTAACAAAATCCCCCCAAATCAAAATACTGGATTAGACCATTTGTCATTAAATATAGTGGAAAAGTTATTGAAGATCCACCTTTAAAAATAGCATCAAGACCAAAGACCAGTTAATTCTAGCAATTTAGACAACACAAGGCCCTAAGAGATATAAAGATACAAACTACTATGATGGGAATGTTTGTGCACCCCTAAACTTATTTGGTGAAACACTAATCCCCAAAACGGTGGTATTAAAAGGTGGGACACTAGAGAGGTTTTTAGATCTCAAGGATGGAATCCTCATGAATGCATTTAGTGCCCTTAAAAAAGGGGTGTCAGGGAGATCTATGGCTTTGAGGACATTAGAAGTCGCCTGCTTTGAACCGGGAAGAGAGGCTTCACCAGAAGGCAACCATGCTGGCAACTTGATCTTGGACTGGCCAGCCTCCAGAACTGCTAGCAGTAAGTTTTTATTGTTTATAAACTACTCAGCCAGTGATGTGTTGTTATAGCAGCCTGAACAAACTAAGATGCAAACATTAGTAACAAAACATGATTAAAAAAAATCCAGGGGCACCTGGGTGGCTCAGTCAGCTAAGCATCTGCCTTTGGTTCAGGCCATGATTCCAGGATCCTGGGATCAAACCTCATTATCAGTCTGCTTCTCCCTCTCCTTTTGCCCCTTCCCCGTACTCATGTGTTCTCTCTTCCAAATAATAAATAAAATCTTAAAAAAAAAAAAAGTCCAGAAAAGGACAATTGTGATGAATAAATGATTCAAAACATATAGTTTTTAAAACAGTAAAACTCAATGTATGATGACTACAAATCTCTTATTTTTAATAGGCATGCACAATTACAGTATCAGCAAAGGGAATTGTACAAGGTGTCAGAAGAGTATGCTATGACAAGACCAAGGTTTCACCTAAGAAACAGTGATAATTTAATATCAAGTGTACAAAGTTTATATGAACAAATAAAAGAAATGATGTCAAATGCTGAAAAGATAAGAACTTGGTGGACAATCTTCTAAAAATTTAAGTATAAACAACATTTCTTACCTAAATGTAATACTTGCTATTTACCTCCAAATAAATGGCAAATGATGCTACATATTGAAAAGCAAAAACCATGTAAAATAAAGCCAGAAATTAGGCAGGGGTTTCTCATTTTACTTAATGTTTACACTGAGGTTTTAGAAAATGCTGTAAAGCATTTCAGTATTTAAAATAATAAGCACCTGGATGGCTCAGTTGTTAAGCTTTTCTTTTTGGCTCAGGACACGATTCTAGGACCCTGGGATGGAGCACTGCATCAGGTTCCCTGCTCAGTGGAAAGCCTGCATCTCCCTCTCTCACTCATTCTGCTTGTGTTCCCTCTCTCACTGTGTCTCTCTCTGTCAAATAAATAAATAAAATCTTAAAAAAAAATAATATATGGCTGAAGTAAACACTGGAAAAAATAGACAAAATACATTTTTTTCTGATGATATGACTAAAAACTTCAACTGATAGGGATGAAAAACAAAACAATAAAAATTAATGAGACTTCAGTTAGTGGCTAGATTCAATATAAATATCCATAAATCTCTACTCTGTGAAAAGTGTGAAATAAAGTAAGTGTGAAATAAAGTACCTATTAAGTAGTAAAAACTTAAAATTTAGGAATAGTAACATTTTTGGATAAGATACCATGTTATATGTCATATATATGCAATCTGAACAATAGAAAGACATACTGAATTCTCTATGAAAAGACTTCATTTAACAAAAATATGAAGTCTCAGGATGCCTAGGTGGCTCAATGGATTAAATGCCTGCCTTTGGCTCAGGTCATGATCCCAGGGTCCTGGGGTTGAGTGCCTGCATCAGGCTCTCTGCTCAGCGAGAAGCCAGCTTCCTCCTCTCTCTCTGCCTGCCTCTCTGCCTACTTGTGATCTCTCTCTCTGTGTCAAATAAATAAATAAAATCTTTGGAAAAAAATATAAAGATTTGGAAAGATACCTCGGAAAGGAAAATAAATAAATATGTGTGTGTATGTGTGTGTGTGTGTGTGTATTCGGCTATATTAAGATTTTTAAATATTAAATGTTAAATTCATTAACCATATCATTAGACAAAACCTAAAGCTAGAAACCATGTAATAAAGAAGATATATAATCTATAAAGCACCAACAAGTTGACAGATGAATAAAAAATGGACAAAGCATGTCTGGACAAATTATTTAAAAAAGAAGCTTAAGAAAAATAAATATTTTTAAGAAAAGATGAATACGAAAAATTCATTACACTCAGGAAAATACAACAGGAAAAGTAGCTTTATAATCTTTATATCCAACAGAGTAATATTAATCAACAAGAGCTACATCACCTATTTTTGGAAGTGATGTGTGGGAAAGGGCTTATATGTTCCTAGTGGAAATGTGAAGTGTTATAGACTTTCCAGAAAGCAATCTGAAAAAATCTACAAAAAATCATATATCTTCACTCACAACTATTGTACTCCTGGAAATTCAGTTCATAACAATGATAACTATTAATTGATTGATAGATATACATAGAAATAAGAATATTTTTGTAACCTCTTTATTATAACCAAGAAATGAAATAACATATATTATAACAAACAAGGGCATCACAGAATAATCTATAGTATATATACACCATGTAATGGAGTACAATCATAAAAAGAAAAATGAATTAAGTGATGCTTGACTGGGGGGATTTCTCACTAGATATTGTTGAGCAAAAAAAGAAACTTTAAAAATAATTAATATGATCATGTTTTTAATAAATCAATGACTAGGTATTTTTATATTTTGTGAATATACATATATGTATACATGCATACATATGTACTTACATGTATACAGACTTACACTTATCTCCCAGGGAAACAAATATACCATGCTTTTTGTACTCTTTTTTTTTTTTTTGGACAAGCTAATGTTGGTGAAGAGGAAATGAAAAAGGAAAGCCAAGTAAAATAGCACTTATGGAAGAAAATAAACAACATATATAATCCTATTTATACATGTCTGCAAAATTATGTGTATTTATATATAATAAATATTTAAAATTATTATGATTTAAAAAACCTCAGACAATACTAATAAAAATTGGTGAATGATATGTAAAGAAGTAGAAATAGAAAGGTAGAAAATGAGTTGTTCAAGGTTTATGGTAAGGAGAACCAAAGAAATTGGACTGGAAATGGAAGGACAGATAATGACAAAGGAAGGATTTTTAAGATGAGCAAATCTATGGTACATTTTTACATGCCTACTCATGTCTCAGTAGAGAGGGAGAGAGTAAGGATAGCCAAGCACAGAAAGGATAGCTAAGAACTGGAGTAAAACTCGCAAAGTTGAGAGGAATGGGATTCAAAGTGCAGTGCAAAGATCCACTGGTGTTGCTGGGGTGGATTTTTTCCCTTTTGGTAATAAGAAAGAAAGAAGTAAAACTGACCATTTGCATAAATAGTTCTGCTGACATTGTGATAGAACAGAGAATGTATGCCTGGTGGCTTCTATTCTTTCACTGAAACATGCATTTCCAAACCAGGCATTTAAACTCATAGGAAAACAACATGGGAACATGAAAAAGTCTTCACATTTCTTTCAACAGTGGGTATTGTCAGTCCTTCAAATTTTTGCTAACCTGACACTCTGAAACTTCCATCTCATTTCATTTACATTTATTTGCTTACTACTTTGAAGAGTCTGAGATAATAGGAAATACAAATATATTTATTTCTGCCCCTAAACAGAGCTCCTGAAATCCTTGTAAATTGACTGATAAAAATACTGAAAGCATCCTTTGTTCTAATATTTGGCCTTTGACCCTCCATCCTGATATGGGGTATTAAACTCTTGGAATTTCTGGGTGATGGCAGTATCTTTGGTCCAATGAGGTGACTCTGAGTGAGCTCCTGCATGGCTCCTGGGTTGGGGCTGGTCATCTGAAAAACCAAGCCATGATGAGAAGCTTGGAATTTTTAGCTCCAATCCCCATTCTCTGTGCGAAAAGAGAAGAGCTCAAAATGGAGTTTATCAGAGGTAATGACTAAGTGATGAAGCCTCCACAAAAATCCCCAAAGTATAGAGTTCAGAGAGATTCCAGGTTGATGAAAACATTCCTATATGAGAAGGGTAATGCAGCCCAATCGCATGGAGGACAGAAGCTAGTGACCTCAAGAACCTCCCAGAACTTCCTTATGCATCTGTTCATCTGGCTTTCATCTGTTTCCTTTGTCATACTGTTTAAGAATCTGATAAATATAAATAAGTGTTTTCCTGAGTTCTGTGAGCCTTTCTAGCAAATAATTGACTCCAAGGGTCATAGGAACCTCTCATTTGTAGCCTCATCAGACAAAAGTTGTGGGTAACCTGGGACCTAGTACTTTTGATGGGCATCTGAAGTGTGTGTGGGTGGCGGGAGAGTCTTGTGCGACTGAGCCCTCAACCTGTGGGAACTGACACTATCTCCAGGTGGATGGTATCAAAACTGAGTTCAGTTGTAGGATGCTCAGCTATTTTCACAGAGAATTGCTTGGTGAGGGAAGCCTCCCACATAGTTGGTGACCAGAGTGTCAGAAGTGAAGTATTTTGTGTAAAAATAAGGGAGAAAGAAATACAATGAAGCCTGAGGTTTTTTCTAACTCAGGAAGAGATTACTGACTTTTTCTAACTCAGTAAAGGAGCATATTGGTTCTCTATTGTGGCTATAACAAATTGCCCTAAAATTAGTGCCCTGCCGCATATTATCTTACAGTTCTGCAGGTTAGAAATCTTAGGTCTCACTGGGCTAAGTCAATGAGTTGACAGGCTGCATTCCTTTCTGTAGGCTCTGGAAAGGATCTATTTCCTTGTCTTTTCCAGATTCCAGGACCCTTGGCTCATGGCCCCATTTCATCCATCTCCAAAGCCAACAACATCAGGGCAATCCTATTTACATAATATCATTCTGAATGTCTCTTCTGCCACCTTCTTTCAGGCTTACAGATTCTTATGATTAAATTGGGCACTTACAGGTTATCCAGGATACTTTCTCTACTTTAAGATCATCTGAATAGCAATCTTAATTCAATCAGCAATCTTATTTCCTGTTTTGCATTTCATAATGATTTTGTGAATTCCAGGGATTAGGGCATGGATGTCATTGGGACCATTATTCTATACACCACAGAGAAAATGGTTTTATATGGGGTGTGTGTGTGTGTGTGTGTTTCCCTTTTTAAATGATTTTCCATTGATGATATATTTGCCTATAAAATCACTTTAAAATTTTATATCTAGTGTGAAATTAATTCCTATCAAATAAAATATAGTCTGAACACCTTGAAATAGCATCCAGTGTTAGTGAAACAGAAGTACTTTTCCAAACAGCATTCACTGTGTGTGTGTGTGTGTATTTAATTACAGTTTAAACCTCTAAGCTCAGAAGGAAGCTGAGCAGTAAAGTTAGAATTAATTCAGTTCTTGTTTACCACATGATTAGATTTCTTTACAGATTCTTTACAGATTCAAGCACATGAGCCATATTATATCTTTTTAAAATTCTTATTGTATTTAGAATAATTGATTAGTTGATTGTGACATGTATTTTCTCAGTCTAAGCTACTTACTTGATCCTGTCACTGTAACTACTAGTTAGCCACTAAGATGGCTCCCAATTATCCGAATCCCCTGGAATTCACAACTTCCTATATTTTGTAAGAGTTGGTCTATATGATCAAAAGAAAATGGCAAAAGTGATTGTATGTCACTTAAAATAAAAAGATTATTTTATTTTAGAGATAGAAAAAGAGCACAAGTGTCGGGGGAGGGGCAAAGGGACAGAATCCTCAAGTAGATTCCCTACTGAATGCAGAGCCAGTTCTGAGACTTGATCCAACACCCATGAGATCATGACCTGTGGCAAAACCAAAAGTCCCATGCTCAACAAACTGAGCCACCCAGGCACCCCTGTGTGTCACTTTTGCTAATTGGTTAAAAATACTACTTCAGCTTGTCATTCTTTTACATTTTTTTTTTTCAACAAGAAAATAAACCAATTTATTCCTTTATTTTTTTTAAAGATTTTATTCATTTATTTGACATACAGAGATCACAAGTAGTAATCTCCAGCATTCTTTTACATTTTATCTCTCTTTCAGATCTCTTTCTCTGAAGAAAACCACTGCTTTATCTTGAAGATACTCAGACATAACTGTGGAGAAACCCACATAATATGAGAAATAATATATATTATATTATTTACATAGTGTCCAGGGCTTTGTAGTGTCAGAATGAAATCCAGGTGCATACATTTATTGGTCATAAAGATCTTCTTCCATATAACAACTCTCCCTTACAGTTTTTCTTTTTTCCTAATGACCTTTATATGCATAAAATCCAACTCCTAAAATTCATTTTCAAAGACTAGCAAACATAGATGGAAAAAATGCCATGTTGGGTGATGGTAATTGGGTAATACAGATTTATTCTAAAAACTCACTCACCTAGTGAAATTTTGAGTCTGTAGCCAAACTAATAATTTGACAATCTTTAAATTTTATGTTCTGTAAGTGGTGAGTAACTTTGTCACTGAAACTATAAATCATAGTTTTCAAATTTCACCATCTTCTATCATATGCATTTGGTTATGTATTTATATTGCCAAAAACCTCTAGGACTTGGAAGTGATCTTTGGGTTAATCTAAATTTTAATGATTTGTTTACTATTATTTATCTTCATATTCAAGAGAGTGCACAATATCTAGGGGTTTAGCAACAGCTCTGTGTGTACAAACACCTAATTCCGTCACAGGAGATTTTTGAGAAAAAATATAAAGGAAATTTAGAAATACAAAACCATTCAGTATGCTCCAGTGGCTGTATATAGGAATTTAAAAATAGGTTGCAATGTACCCTTCAATGTCAAAAATTCATTTGTTTGTAAGTTTTGTCTCTCAGAGACCTTTGATCTGAATCCTATTTTCCATCTTGCAACTTCAATATGTATAATGTTGATTCATTATTTTCTGACATTTTGCTTCCTAGTGAGCAGGTAGAATTCTAAAATGGCATATAAAAGCAATTTCTAATGATGTTTCCAACACCTAAGAGGCAATCAGATTTTCAGTGGGTCATTTGAATGAAGAATCTCGGGTTTTGAGGCTCTGAATTGAAGATTTCAGAAAAATATACTTTTTTTTTTAACCTTACCACTCAAAAATGTTTTCATGATTTAAAAAATCTACGTGTGTGTATGTACATTTTGATTTTGAGAATTAGAATCTATACATAAATAATCATGTTAGCTGACACGAAGTTTGGGAAACCATTATTATTACCCTAAGCATGTTCATTACCATATAGTGAACAATCCCGAATTTAAATAATAATATTGTCCATATTTCACTGATTGCAGAGAATATGAAATAAGTGGCAAATCACACCACTAAATATAAAATTAAAAATAATGATTATTATTTAATATGTTAAGAAAAAACATACTTAGGACTTGGAAGTGCTGCAAAGGGATGGCAACATGTGGTTCCAATGTCATACTTGGCTGTTGTTTATCAGGTCTACCTAAAGTTTCTGAACTTTCAGCTTTCTGGGATAATGTATCTGTGTTTGATTTAGCCATTTACTCATGGTTAGAGCTCACACTCTATGGAATTATAAGTTAACTTGTAGGTTTTTTTGATAGCTATGCAAAAAAAAATCATTTTTTTATGATAGAAATAATAACCTCAAAAATTATGGTTATGAATTCATTGCCTTTTAGGTTATTGACTAGTTTTATATATAATGTACCACTTTTATTCTCATTTTAATTTTTCACTGCTTGTAAATTACTCATTTCCACAAATACTATTTGAATCAGATTTACATCTTCCTGGTTTCTTCATAAGTAAATCTAACATATTTTTGACAAGTTTAGGAATTCAGTTCAGCATGGTTCACTAAAAATTTATGGACATTCTGAATATCATGCTACACTTATATAAGAATTCTAAATTTTTTTTGAAAATTATAATTGGTATTTTTCAATCACATTCCAACAATCAAATCTGTTTGAATTTGATGCAGCCTTTCTGAACTTATTTCACCATGGAAATTTTTCATGTAATATGCATGAAATTCTATAGTATTAGAAATGTAAAACTTGCCTGGAATATGGTTGAAAATGGCAGCATCCTGGCTCTACAATCTTTGTGACACCATTGTCACCATAGTGAGTAAATGTCTTGGTCGTTATAATTACCTCATAATGCCTCATTCACAACATGCCTTCATCTGCTGCCATCCTACTAATAATTGTTATAATTGTTACCCCGTATGCAAGGATTGCTAGTGCCTCATTTCCTTCTGGAAGCAAGTTTCAAGCAATGTAAGTTTGTTAGAAATCACAGGACATGGAAAAGTATACAGTGTAGAGTTATTAGGACAAACAGAATGTCCAGAATAATTTGCCTTGTCAGACAACATGTCTTAACTTTTATGTCAGGTCATCATTACTAAAGAAGATCATCAAAGTTAAAGCTACAATTTGATATCCCTGACATTTGAACTATGACTCCATGATTCACATGCATCCTGTCAATTCCAGGATAAATAATATGGCATATCTTTTTTTTTTTAAAGATTTTTTTTTTTTTTTTTTTTTTTACAGATTTTTTTTTTGGGGTAAATGTACTTGCAGTGAAATGTTCAGGTCAAACTTACAGAGTTTCAAGAAAGGAAAGCAGCTGCCTAATCCGAACTCTTGAGGCTGCATGGCATTGCCGCCTTGCCAGATTATTCCTTCCCTCCCGGCCTCCGCGGGTCCCAGCACCCAGCCCAGGAGGTAGCCAGGGTCCCGATGTCTCCACCATCCTCTCGAGTAAGTGGAATCCTATGCAGAAGGCTCCTTCCCCCGAGCACGTCTTCAAGGTCCCCCCAGTGACTGCCCAACATTGCAGGTGTCTGAGGCCTCCCTCCCCGCAGCTGAGGAGCACCCACTGCGCGCTCCGGCCCTCCTCTCGGCAGGTGCCCAGCTCCCAAGGGGGACGACGGATGAAAGTGGTTCAGCCGCGCGCGTGACACACTGAAAGTCACGCTGCCTGTGAGGACAGGGCCTCAACCCGAACCCAGCAGCCAGCCAGAACCCAGATGTCCTCCCCGCCGCCGTCCCTGGCACCCAGTTTGTGTGGCACAAACACAAAAAGGGAGACTATTTGGCTTGAAAAAGAAGGAATTTCTGCCATGCGAACGAACCTGGAGAATGCTAGGGAGCAGTGCCAGGGGAACATCCTGGAAGGGAACACATCCTGCATCTCTGCCTAGGGTCTGAGCAGCCCTGGGAGCACAGGAACGATCCTTCTGTGGCTTCTGGGAAAGCAGGTGAGAAGGGGACCAGCCTCACCGGGACGCTTCCAGGCCCCCTCTTGAACCCTCCACTCTCAGGCTGACACCCAGGGTCTGGCAGGAGAGGACCCCAGAAGCTCCGCTGCTTGGGTCTAGGGTCCTTGGATCTCAGAAAGATTTTTATTTATTTATTTGACAGACAGAGATCACAAACAGGCAGAGAGGCAGAGAGAGAAAGAGGAGGAAGCAGGATCCCTGCTGAGCAGAGAGCCTGATGCGGGGCTTGACCCCAGGACCCGGAGATCATGACCTGAGCCGAAGGCAGAGGCTTAACCCACTGAGCCACCCAGGCGCCCCAATATGGCATATCTTAATTAAGGTTCTTTTGGTAATATATAATAGAAAGCCATTTCAGCTGTTTGTTTTTTACAGCTTTATTAAAGTATTTATGAAGTACATACCATAAACCTCATCCATTGTTAAATGCATAATTGGCTATGTCCCCGTAAATTTATAGGGCTATCCCACCATCATTGCAATCTGGTTTTATAGCATTTCTATCATCCCCACAAAATTTCTAAGAGCTCTTTTACAGTTAATCCTCACTCCCAATCCAGGCTCCTGGCAATTGCTGATTTGATTTCTGTCTCCATCAATTTGTATCTCCTGGATATTTCTTATCAGTGGGCTTCTTTTTATCCGGCTTTTTTCACTTCATGTACTGTTTTTGAGGTTTATCCATATGGAAGCATGCATTACTATTTCATTACTTTTAAATTGCATTTTAGTGGTTCATTCTCATGAACAGGGAAATGAGCTATAATTTCCCCAGTCTTAAAAAACACAGAAGCAAAACTCTCTCTCTCTCGATACCACATTCTGTCAAACTACTATTCTCCTCACACAATTCTTCAAAAGAGTTATCTATAGTATTAGCTCCACTTTTCCCTTTTTTGCCTCTCAAAACACTTCCAATGAGACTATTTTCCCACCCGTCCAAAAAACTGCTATTTCTACAGTCCACCATGACTTAAATCTCATTTTTTACTTTATTTTACAAGTCTATTCTCTATACAGAAACTAGGGGGGAAAAAAAGCTTTTTAAATGTAAGTCTCATCTCTTCACTCCTCTTCTTAGATTCCCCCAATTCTCTACTACTTTGCTCAGAATGAATGTCAAAACCCACACAATGGCCTGCAATGTCCCATCTGGTATGGTGAGCACGTGTTAGCTCTCTGTTCCCACCCCCTCTTACTAGCGCCTTTGAGCATCCGTAAGAGCCACAATGGTCTTCTTGCTACTTTTGGAAGGCATCATTAATAATTTCATCTTTCTATTTCTTCTTTCTGGAAAAAAAAATCATAGAGATATTCATATGTCTTACTTCTCTCTTTCTTCTTATCTATGAAGATTTCCCTGAATGCATACTTAAGATAGCCCCAATACCTTTTTTCATTTTTCTCTTCAGCTCTTATCTGACAGACTATATATTCTCCTTATTTATATCTGCTCTTTGCCTGACTCACCCTTAGAATGAACAGTTGGAACATGTTAGGTACTTAATGAACACATGTTGACTGAATGACTAAGTTTCAATCACTTACTTTCTTTTCCAGTAAAAAGGTACTATTAAAGGAGAAAAGAAAAAATTGCCAGGAATGGCCAGCAATCCCTGTACCAACAGATGAAAGATTACTCCAAACTTGGCTGTGAAAGAAAGAAGAAGCCAAGAGGGTTAATGCTCAGAGATGAAGACCCTTTGCACTTCTTTACTCCTGCCTTTCTTGGTCCTTCGGAATAAACACAAGTCTTTACCACTGTTTCTTAAGCACATGACGTGTGACAAGGGGTTTTACTGTAACTAGGAGGATCTGCTTATGGGAAAGATATGATATGCTAATCTGTGCGTTCTCCAGGTTCTGTTAAACATAGCCTAGGGGGACAATGCACACATCTTTTAGATCACAGGGCAGCTGTTTGGGCTAAGAAAGTTTCTTCAAGGAAAGCGGTTCCATAGGGCATTCCTACTGCAGACCGGTCATGTAGGCCTCAGCATTCCAAAGGCCTACCCCTTCTCTAAAACCTTCCCCACGCCCAGTGGCATCTGTGTTACCTTTTAGCAAGCCAGGTATTATGGATGATTTCATGCTCTACATTAACCCCAACAAGAAATTAAAATCCTGTGGGAAATAATAATAGGACTGTAGAAGATTGTTTTCATTAATGACACTGATTTTTCATGTTTTCCTATATCTTCTCCCTTTGGTGGTTGTCATGTCAAATGGACTTAGTGCTTTGCCGTGTGAGTAGCTCTGGCTGATGAATAGCAGACCATGTGGTTTAAGAAGATACTTCCTGAGCTCCCATCTTCTCTTTTATTCTATTGCTTTCTTCACCAGAACATCCTCAGGCTAGTCTATTGGAGGGTTAGATATAGAAAGCAGAGCCATGTTATCCCAAAAGATCCAGCTAAGGCTCCAGACTTGTGACAGAGCCCAGCCAAGTTCTGCAAATCTATCCAAACAACACCTGACAACAATTGCATGACTGAGTCAAACTGAGCCCATTTCAGATATAAACACCTGACCAGACAATCCATAGACTGAAGAGTAAATATAAACATTTATTGTCATGTTTAGTTTATACTAGGGATTGATGGTTGTTTGTTACACATCACTATAATGGCAATAGATAACTGATATAAGAATAATTTCAGGGGCGCCTGGGTGGCTCAGTGGGTTAAGCCACTGCCTTCTGCTCAGGTCATGATCTCAGGGTCCTGGGATCGAGTCCCGCGTCGGGCTCTCTGCTCAGCAGGGAGCCTGCTTCCTCCTCTCTCTCTCTACCTGCCTCTCTGCCTACTTGTGATCTTTCTCTGTCAAATAAATAAATAAAATCTTTAAAAAAAAAAAAAAAGAAGAAGAAGAATTTCATACTAGAGTACCCGAGCTGTAACTGGATACATCAAATATTGATGTAATGATGCTGACTCACTACACATGAGGATATAAAGAATAGAAGTAAAATTGAGATGAAATATATAAAGTACAACACTCAAAGAAAGCTTTGGGGGCTATGTGCTGATAAAGGAACACACTGTAAAATGATCCTTAAAACTCAAAATTAAAAACTGAGGTATTTATCTTTGAACATAACTTGTCCAAAATTGTGTGTGTGTGTGTGTGTGTGTGTGTGTGTGTGTGTGGTACTAGGAAATATATAATAGGTCAGAAATTGACTGCAATGCTAATATATCAAATTAACAACACAGATATATTTTTTCTTCAAACAACAACAACAACAACCAAACATGAATCCAGACTTCAATTTAAGTATTTTTCTTTCACTCTCTCTCTCTTTATATGTATATAAAGATATGTGTATATATATAGTATGTATGTATTATTATATTATTTATATATATATTATTTATTTATTTGAGAGAGAGAGTGAACAGGAGGTAGGCAGAGGGAGAAGCAGGCTCTGTACTGAGCAGGGAGCCCAACATGGGGACCCGGGTGGGGTCTGATTCCTTAAACCTGGGATCAGGACCTGAGCGGAAGGCCAGGTCCAACTGAGACACCCAAGTACCCATTTTTCATACTAATAATAAGAATAAAAACTGAGAAATTTCTTATAAAACAAAGAAAAAGCACAACACATTATAGGGCTTTAAATTTGAATTGCTGATCTGATTTCTTAGTTAAGGAAAATGCATATACCCAATTCCAAATGTCTTAAAACAGTAACACAAATAGAGAATTGTGAACATAATAATGACATATAGGCAATGTCTTAACTAGAAATATTTCCCAACAGAATTCTAAGCTATACCAGAATAGTCAGATAATGAGCCATCAAGCATGGAGAGAAAAACAGAAACCTGTGCTTTAGTTGATTAACCTTTTTCGCATGCAAAGAAAAAGAATCTCAAGCTAATCAAATACATTTCTGTTTAATAGAATAGATTGCTCACTTCTCATAGCACTATGCTGCTAACATGACAAGAGATGAATGCTTATCCATGATCTAATCCAACATCTAAATTAGAAAGATACCACAATTAGTGTGATTTGGTCCCCATTGAAAGTTAAATAACATGAGAGACAAATGATGAAGAAATACAGAAATTTGGATCTGTGGGGTCACATTGAAGTCTGCTCACTAGCTCATTATCTTTTTGTCAATAAAACCTTTAGAGTTGAAGATTCAGGAAACTGTGTGAAACCAAGATCTTCAGAGCAGCAGGTAGCCATAGTCTTCTGGTGTTTTGGCTTTGGCATTAGCTCCCTTAATTGTAACAACTATGAATCATACTTAGCATTAAGTATCAGAACACATTAAAAATCCATGAAGGTCCTATATTTTGATCAATTTACCATTTCTAGCCAAAATGGTGATATGGGTAAGATTTGCCTATAGGTCTCATTTAGAGGTCTCCCACTCCTCTATTTTTATCTCCATAATAATTATTTCACAAATTTTTTTAAAAGTCCTATACATTTAAAATAGCCTGATTTAAAGGAAGGAAGGAAGGAAGGAAGGAAGGAAGGAAGGAAAGAAAGAAAGAAAGAAAAAGGAAGAATAAAGAAAGAAAGAAACTAATATGTTTAGGGTTAACAAAGGACAAACATGGTACTTTTCTAGCTGGTTATTTTTCTTTTTAATATGTTTGCATTTTGTTATTGGGCTCTGATGGATTAACCTGAAGCACAAGTATTTTGGAATGTACAGGCACTTTGGTGAGGATAAACACTTTGTGGCTGGGATATGTTTTTTGTCCACTAATTAGAACAAGTAGTCATTTCGGAGATTGGGTGATTCTAGGTGATAGACTAGTATCTGTGACTCATTTCCCGTAAATAATGTAATGCTTTTTATGAAGAAAGTGCTTTAGAAGTAAGAATAGTACTATTATAATAATAACATCATTCTAATATTTTAGAAAACAGCAAATGACATTTAATTTGTCCTTCCTTCATTTTTAAAATTTCAATTTCCCTTTATTAAATTAACCTTATTTCACTTATTAACTTTAATCATTTTGCTTAGTAGAGAGATATTTTAAGATATAACTTTTAATATATTTTTAATACAAGCTCTTAGAGTTGCCATAAATTCCATGTAACTAAATCATTTTATTACCAAAATAAGATCACTTCCAATATATACACTTATTTCAGGTTACTATTAAAAAAATAAACTCCCAGAACAAATTTGTATATATTAGCAATGAATAAATAAGTAAATAATGAATTGACAAATGTACCTATATATGTCAATCAATTGAAAACTTATTAAGATTTCTAATTTACTTATTTTTATACAATGAAAAACACTTTGGTGATCTAAAAATGTATGGTAGTGTATAAGGATGAATTATGGTTTATAAATATATAGTTGTGATATTATGTCTATATTTAAGTCATATTTATTTATTTATTTATTTATTTGACAGAGAGAGAGAGAGAGAGAGAGGGAACACAAGCAGGGGGAGTGGGAGAGGGAAAAGCAGGCTTCCCGCTGAGCAGGAAGCCCGATGCAGGGCTCATGACCTGAGCCAAAAGCAAACATTTAATGACTGACCCATTCAAGTGTCCCTATATATAACATTATTAAAACTGACATTTATTTGTAGATTTCTACATAATATGATGAAATCAATTTTTTAAAAGATTTACTTATTTATTTTAGAAAGAGAGAGGGTGAGCCTGGTGGGAGGGGCAGAGAGAGAGGGAGAAAAAATCTCAAACAGATTCCTCTTAAGCTCAGCAACCTGCATGGGCTCAATCCCAGGACCCTGAGATCATGATCTGAGGCTGAAATCAAGAACCAGATGTGCAACTGACTGAGCCACTCAAGCACCTCATGATCAGAGTTTTATAGTTCAGCACAATGTGCTTATGTAGATTTTTTTTTAATTCAAATTAGTTTACATAGTGTATCACTGGTTTTAGTAGAATTTAGTTATTCATCACTTACTATAAAACTCACTGCTCATCCCAACAAATCTTCTTAATGTCCATAACTTATTTAGCATATTCCCCCTCACCCACTTCCTCTTCAACAACCCTCAGTGTGTTCTCTATTGTTAGGAGAGAACAAACTTATGGTTTGTTTCCCTCTCTGTTTTTATCTTATTTTATTTTTCTTTCCCTTTTACTATGTTCATCTGTTTTGTTTCTCAAATTCTATAATGAGTGAAATCATATGATATTTGTCTTCCTCTAACTGACTTGTTTTGCTTAGCATAATATCCTCTAGTTCCATCCACGTTTGTTGCAAATGGCAAGATTTCATTCTCTTTGATGGCTAATAATCTATTGTGTGTTTGTGTATGTGTGTGTGTGTGTGTGGGTGTACACACACACATATAAACTACATCTTCTTTATCCATTCATCAGTTGATGGACATTTGGACTCTTTCCAAAATTTGGTTATTTTTTTTTAAAGCTTTTATTTATTTATTTGACAGACAGAGATCACAATTAGGCAGAGAGGCAGGCAGAGAGAGAGAGGAGGAAGCAGGCTCCCTGTGGAGCAGAGAGTCCAGTGTAGGGCTCGATCCCAGGACCCCGGGATCATGACCTGAGCCGAAGGCAGAAGCTTAACTCACTGAGCCACACAGGCACTCCCAAATTTGGTTATTTTTGATAGGGCTGCTATAAACATTGGGCTGCATGTGTCCCTTCTAATTGGCGTTTTTATATCCTTTGGGTAAATACTTAGTAGTGTACTTGCTGAGTCATAGGGTAGTTCTATTTTTAACTTTTTGGGGAACTCCTATAATGTTTTCCAGAGCAGCTGCACCAGTTTGCATTCCCACCAACAGTGCAATACGATTCCCCCTCTCTCCAGGTATTTGCTATCATCTGTTGTTTTCTGAGTTCTTAATTTTACCCATTCTGACAGACGTAAGGTGGTATTTCATTGTGGTTTTGATTTTTATTTCCTTGATGATGAGTGATACTGAGTGTTTTTTCATGTATGTCTTCTTTGGAGAAATATCTGTTCATATCTTCTGCCCATTTCTTAACTGGAATACTGTGACATTATATCTACACATAACACATTATTGAAACAGATGTTCATTTCTGGATTTCTGGTGAAATCAACTTTTGATAATTCAGCACAATGTCCTTACGTAGATTATTAAAATGGATAATGTCTTACAGAAAAAAATAATCTTAATAAAACAGAGATGATCATATAGTAAAAAGTTGGCTTACAGTACTTTCACTACGGTCTAGAAGATTGTATCTTTTCATTTTTTAAGATTTTCTTCCAACAATTTTTATTTTTAATAAGTAAACTCTCATTTTTAAAGTAATTAAAATACATGAGTTTGTGTAAATGTATATTTAAAAATTTAGAAATATGTTCCCCAAGTCAGCCACTTTTAAAGATGATTTCTATAGTTACTTCAGCCATACAAGTAAGTGAACACTTATTTAAATTCACTGTTGGAATGTTCCAGAAGTACATAAATTAAATGGAAATATATTCTAATTTGAAAGTATAAGAAAAAAAGGGAATTCCTTCTGTCAAGAGAAATTAATATTTTAACACACTTTAAATAAAAGGATTTATTTATTTATTTGAGACAGAGTGTGTAGAGTGAAACGGAGAGAAAGAGACTCTCAAACAGACTTCCCATTAAGTGTGGAGCCTGACATGGGTCTCAATATTATGACCCTGAGATCATGACCTGAGCCTAAATCAAGAGTCAGACACTGAAATGACAGAACCATCCAGGTGCCCCTTATTGCACTTTAAAAATCAAAACAAAACAAACCCAACAAAAAGACCTTTTTTGGGGTAATAACTTCAAACTTAGAAGTCAGATTAATAAAAATATTTCAGAGAGGGGAGGAGGAAGATGGCAGAGGACTAGGAGCCTTAAATTTCATCTGGTCCCAGGAATTCAGCCAGATAGTTATCAAGCCATTCTGAACACCTATCAACTCAAAAGAACCTCAAAAAAAGAATATCAGCAATTCTATGAACAGAAAAGCAACCACTTTATGGAAGTATATATTCTTCTTGGGTTGTTGCTACTCTTTTAGCATTTTGTTCTCTCATTCATCTAGTCTTCCCTGGACAAAATGACAAAACTAAAAGACTCACTTCAAAAAAAAAGAATGAGAGGCAGTACTGACTACTAGGGACCTAATGAATATGGACATTAACAAGATGTTGTAACTAGAGTCCCGAATGATGATAATAAAGATACAAACTAAGGTTGAAGAAAGCATAATAGATTCTAGAATATCCCTTTCTGGAGAAATAAAAGAACTAAAATCTAACCAAGTAAAAAATCAAAAAGTCTATTAATGAGGTGCAATAAAAAATGGAGGCTCTTGTGGTACCTGGGTGTCTCAGTGGGATAAGCCTCTGCCTTCAGTTCAGGTCATGGTCTCAGGGTCCTGGGATTGAGCCTCACATCAGCCTCTCTGCTCAGCGGGGAATCTGCTCCCCCCTCTCTCTCTGCCTACCTGAATAAATAAATAAAATCTTTTTTAAAAATGGAGACTCTAACTGCTAGATCAAATGAGGCAGAAGAGAGAATTAGTGATATAGAAGATAATTGATGGAGAATAAAGAAGCTGAGAAAAAGAGAGATAAACAGCTACTAGATCATGAGGGGAGAATTTGAGAATAAGTGATATCACAAGGTGAAACAATATTAGAATAATGGGGATCACAAAAGAAGAAGAAAGAGAGGGGCAGAAAGTATTCTAGAGCAAATTATAGCAGAGAACTTCCCTAGTTTGAGGAAGGAAACAGGCATCAAAATCCAGGAGGCACAGAGTATTCCTCTCAAAATCAGTAAAAATAGGTCAATACCCTGTCATTTAATAATAAAATATACAAGCCTCAGAGACAAAGAGAAAATCCTGAAAACAGCTTGGGATAAGGGGTCTATAATCTACAATGGTAGAAACATTGGATTGGCAGCAGATCTATCCACAGAGACCTGGCAGGCCAGAAAGGACAGGCATGATCTATTCAGAGCACTAAGTGAGAAAAATATGCAGCTAAGAATACTATATTTAGCTATGCTGTCATTGAATATAGAAGGAGAGAGAAACAGTTTCCAGGAAAAACTTTTAAAAACTAAAATAATTTGCAGACACCAAACCAGCCCTACAGGAAATATTGAAAAGTGTCCTCTAATCAAAAAGAAAACCTGAAAGTAACATAGACCAGAAAGGAACAAAGACAATATACAGGAACAGTCACCTTACAGGAAATACAATAACATTCAGTTCATATCTTTCAATAGTTAGTTATCCTGATTTTAAATGGGTTAAATTCCCCAATCAAAAGATGCCAGATATCAGATTGGATTTAAAAAAAAACAAAAACAAAAACCAAGACCCATGGGTACACTGTTTGCAAGAGACTCATTTCAGACTCAAAGACACCTCCAGATTTAAAGCCAGGTGTGGGAAACCATTTACATGTTAATGGACATTAAAAGAAACCTGGGGTGGCAATTCTTAATCAAACAAATTAGATTTGAAACCAAAGGCTATAATAAGACATAAAGAAGGACACTATAACATATTTAAAGGATCTATCCAACAAGAAGATCTAAGAATTTTATTATTTTATTTTATTGTATTTTTTTAAGATTATTTATTTACTTGACAGAGAAAGATCACAGGTAAGCAGAGAGGCAGGCAGAGAGAGAGAGAGAGAGAGAGAGAAGCAGGCTCCCTGCTGAGCAAAGAGCCCAATGTGGGGCTCAATCCCAGGACCCCGAGATCATGACCTGAGCTGAAAGCGGTGGCTTAACCTACTGAGCCACCCAGGTGCCCCAAAGATCTAAGAATTTTAAATAACTATGCCCCTAACATGGGAGCAGCAACTTATATAAACAAATTAATAATAAAATCAAAGAAACACATTAACAATGATACAATAATAGTAGGGGACTTTAACACCCCCTTCACTGAAATGGACAGATCATCTAAACAAAAGATCAACTAGGAAATAAATGCTTTAAATGACATACTTGGCCAGATGGACTTCACAGATATATTCAGAACATTCCATCCTAAAGCAACAGAATACACATTCATCTCTAATGTGCATGAAATATTCTCCAGAATAGATTACATCCTGGGTCCCAGATCAGGTCTAGACCAATACCAAAAGATTGGGATCATCCCTGAATATTTTTGGACCACAGCACTTTGAAACAAGAACTCAATCACAAGAGGAAAGTTGGAAGAACTCAAATACATGAAGACTAAAGAGCATCCTACTAAAGAATGAATGGGTCAACCAGGAAATTAAAGAAGAATTAAAAAAAAAATCATGGAAACAAATGAAAATGAAAACACAACTGTTTAAAATCTCTGGGACACAGCAAAGGCAGTCCTGAGAGGAAAGTATATAGCAATACAAGGCTTTCTCAAGAAACAAAAAAGTTCTCAAGTACACAGCCTACCCTGTACCCAAAGGAGCTAGAGAAAGAACAACAAAGAAAGCCTAAATCCAGTAGGAGAAGAGAAATAGTAAAGGTCAGAGCAGAAATTAATGAACTAGAAACCAAGAAAACAGTAGAACATATCAGAGAAACTAGGAGGTGATTCATTGAAAGAATTCATAAGACTTATAAACCCCTGTCAGACTTATCAAAAATAAAAGATAAAGGACCCAAATTAATAAAATCATGAATGAAAGAGGAGAGATCACAACCAACATCAAAAAAATACAAACAAATATAAGAACTTACTATGCACAACTATATGCCAACAAATTGAACAATCTTGAAGAAATGGATGCATTCCTAGAGACATATAAACTACCAAAACGGAATGAGGAAGAAATAGAAAACCTGAAGAGACCCATAACTAATAAGGAAATTGAAGCTGTCATCAAAAATCTTCCAACAAAAAAGAGTCCAGAGCCAAATGGCTTCCCAGAGGAATTCTACCAACATTTAAAGAAGAATTAATACCTATGGTCAACTAATCTTTGACAAAGCAAGAAAGATTGTCCAATGAAAAAAAGACAGTCTCTTCAACAAATGGTGTAGAGAAAATTGGACAGCCACATGCAGAAGAATGGAACCGGACCACTTCTTTATAACACACACAAAAAGATATTCACAATGGATGTGAGATAGGAATCCATTAAAATCTTTGAGGAGAACACAGGCAGCAACCTCTTTGACCTCAGCCACAGCAACTTCTTCCCAGATACATTGCCAAAGGCAAGGGAAGCAAGGACAAAAATGATCTATTGGGACTTCATCAAGATCAAAAGCTTTTGCACAGCAAAGGAAATTCAACAAAACTAGAAGACAACCAACAGAATGGGAGAAAATATTTGCAAATGACATATCAGATAAAGGGCTAGTATTCAAAATCTATAAAGAATTATCAAAGTCAATGTCCAAAGAACAAATAATCAAATCAAGAAATAGGCAGAGAACAACAGACATTTCTTCAAAGAAGACATCCAAATGGCCACAGACATATGAAAAAGTGCTCAACATTTCTCATCATCAGGGAAATGCAAACCAAATCTCAATGAGATACCATCTCACACCAGTCAGAATGGCTAAAATTAACAAGTCAGGAAACAGCACATGTTGGTGAGGATATGGAGAAAAGGGAACCCTCCTACACTGTTGGTAGAAATGAAAGCTTGTTCAGCTACCCTAGAAAACTACATGGAGGTTCCTCAAAAATTAGAGCTGTTCTATGACCCATCAAAGGCACTATGGAGTATTTACTCTAATGATACAAAAGTAGTGATCTGAAGGGGCATGTGCACCCCAGTGTTTATAGTAGCAATGTCCACAATAGCCAAACTGTGGAAAGTGCCTAGATGTCCATCAACAGATGATTGGATAAAGAAGCTGTGAGATATATATATATATATATATATATATATATATATATATACACATATATGTATATATATATATGTATATACACACACACACACACACACAGACACACACACACACTGGAATATTATGCAGCCATCAAGAAAATAAATCTTGCCATTTGCAATGACATGGTTGGAACTAGAGGGTACTATACTAAGCAAAATAACTCAATCAGAGAAAGATAATTATCATATGATATCACTGATATAAGAATTTATGAAATAAGACAGAAGATCATAGTGGAAGAGAGCAAAAATGAAACAAGATAAAACCAGAGAGGGAGACAAATAATAAGATATTCTCAATCTCAGGAGACAAACTGAGGGTTGCTGGAGAAGAGGGGAGGTTGGTAGGGATGTGGTGTCTGGGTGATGGACATTAGTATGTGTTACAGTGAATGCTATGAATTGTGTGACTGATGAATCACAGACCTGTACTCCTGATACAAATAATACATTATATGTTAATAAAAAAGAAATATTTTATATACTCTTTACCTAGATTGACTACTGTAGAAATTGTATACTATTTGGTTTTAACCACAACTTCTTTCCTCAATTTCATTTGTCTGGAGTTTTGCCATGATTAAAGTTGGTTTATATGTTCCTAGCCGGAATAATATAACACAAAACTGTGTGCTTTTTGGGTATTACATCTGAAGACACTGTATCCATCAGACCTTTATTGATGTTAATTGGTCAGGGTATTGTCTGATTTCTCCATCAAAATCTCCCTTTTTTGTTTATGTATCTATATCTATCATCATTCAAGTGTGTGGGTATCTATCTCTCTATCTGTAAAAACTCATGAACTCTAATTTTTTCAAATAATTCATTTCCATACTTAATAATTTCATGTTTCATTTGGCGTCCTGGATTTGGCCAAAGGAGCTCCTCCGAGCAAGCTCCTTGTTCGTGTGACATGTGTCCATTAATTCTGAGTACTTCTTTTATTTTTAGTATCACAAAATACCCCAGGCAATTTTTGTACTTAGCCTGCCACAAATTTTTCAAGAAACCTTGGTTCCTTTTAGTTGGAAATAATATTTAGACCTAAATCTAAGTGTTAGTTCTGCTTATTATACTGCAAAAATGTCCCTATTCAGTGGACAGAGCAAGGAAATAAATGTACATATATATATATACACTATATGCATACCTATACATACACATATTATTAAAGTTTTTTTTTGCCAAAAGGCAAATTCTTGCTTCTTTTCAAGCATAAAGTTTACACTTGTCAAACATTTTATTGAATTTATTAATTAATGAGGACAAAGTACTAATTTATTTTATTTTATTTTATTTTATTTTTAAACATTTTATTTATTCATTTGACAGAGATCACAAGTAGGCTGAGAGGCAGGCAGCGAGAAAGGAAGGAAAGCAGGCTCCCCGCCAAGCAGAGAGCCCGATGCGGGGCTCGATCCCAGGACCCTGGGATCATGACCTGAGCCGAAGGCAGAGGCTTTAACTTGCTGAGCCACCCAGGTGTCCCCAAAGTACTATTTTATAATAAGTTCAAAAAGGAATTCAAAGAGCAGACACAACAGGTGTCCTCCAGCTTTTTGAAAGTTTGCATTACAGTTTTAGACTTTTATGAAAAACCGATATTAGTACCTGTTTTTGCTGGCAGAAAGAAATTTGAAGAGGACTTTGCTTTTACAAAAAAGTCCTTACCTTATTAATGTAGGCTTCTTATAAAAACAAAGTGGCCAAAGTGAACTTTCGAAAAATGCGGTGGGGGAGATGAACACAAAGTTTTTTAGATATTGTCATTTGCCAGGTTTGTCTCCATAAAAGTTGAATTATTTTGCGTTCTATTAGCAACATATATACAGCCTATTTTCGGACAACCAAATCAACAGAGTGGATTGTAAAGATTGTAAAGTTTTTTGTTTTTGTTTTTGTGATTCTAGCAATCTGATGGACAATAAGCGATAGTTCTCGATAATACAACTTGCATTTCTCATTATGGGTGAAGTCAACAGCATCTAACATTTAAGGATCATTCTGAAATCTCATTTTTTTTTTCTGTAGTTGGTCCATTTCTATAGAATTTTTGGTCATCATTTTATCAATTTTAAAAGTTTCTGTAAATTAAGGATATCAGCTCTTTACCTATATGTTACAGATATTTTTTTTAAGTTTGTCATTTCTTTTTATTTTGCTTATGTATTTTTCATCATTAAACTTTGAAGTCAAATTTATCAATCTTGTTTTAAATCGCATGTACTATTTGAGTCATAATTAGAAAGGCTTTTCCTCACTCGACTTGTTTTTAAACTATTGGTCTTCTTATTTTGTAAAAGTTGGTATCACCATTTTATAAATTAGAGGACTGAAAGCAAGAATTATTAACAGTAAGGGGAAACACTGGTTTGAAAGAATGGATCAAAGAAGAATTTAGGGTACCCTGAAGTCCTCTTAGAATAAATGATCTCCAAATATTTAAATTCCCAATTCTTAGAGAATCACAGTAGTTCTGAGCCACACCTCAGAGTAAACCAAGAAAATCTCTATTATAGATCATTAGGCATAATTTCCTAAGTTCTCAGCTCCCTATTGTTTTATCCTCCATACATTAGTTAATTACTTAATTAAAGATTCCTTGGCATAGAATAACATTGAAATTGAGTCTCAATCTATTTTGCTTCTTAACTCCCACTCTGTTCAAATTATCAACCCATTACTCACATTGAATTAGTTTACACTTCCTCCTGCAACACAATCTTTATTCCTGCTAAACTGTCACTTCTGATTTTGTTCCTTCTCTTCTTCACCAATCTAAATGTCCCAAAAGAACCAAGTTATTTTTATCATTTTTATTTTTATCTTTATCATCTTTATCTTTATCTATAAAAGCTTTCCTAATGAGAATGTGGCAAGAATGAGGCTCTCTAATTTAATTCACTTGGTGAATCGCTGTGAATTCATGCATTACTTAGCATGTACTACTGTTACTGATGCTTAAGCATACACTGATCTGTATTGGTATTTCAAAATTTTATTCTCCACTATTGAAAGCCATTCAAAATAGAGAATTTCTTGAAGGAAGAGTTCGAGAGTGTTCTATACTTCCTTTGGGAATGTGGACACTTGCCAATTTTTTTTTTTTTTGTTTGTTTGACAGGCAGAGATCACAAGTAGGTGGAGAGGCAGGCAGAGAGAGAGTGGGAAGCAGGGTCCCTGCCGAGCAGAGAGCCTGATGTTGGGCTCGATCCCAGGACCCTGGGATCATGACTTGAGCCGAAGGCAGAGGCATTAACCCACTGAGCCACCCAGGCGCCCTGATGTTTACTAATTTTGACTGCTTAGGAACAAGTACTCTCCATGTTCTCCCTGCTCTTCAGTGGAATCTGATGTTCATCCTGAGGTAGGCATGAGAGTCTGGACTCAGCTAATGGAGTAATCTCTCTCTTAGGCCACAGAAATAGGTGGAGAATGTCATAGAAACCCTAAGCCAATTTAATCAGACTTAAAGCCCAAGACTTCAGTTTAAAAATTGGTGGTAAAAACATGCTTTTTCTCTTAGACCAGACTGAGGAACAATTTACTCATTGACAGTCAACTTGGGCTTAAAATTACAGATATTAGAAAAGAAGAATTATAGATATTTGATGTGTGTGGATACTATGCTAAAACAGGGCAGACAAAATAGAAAAGTATTGGTCCAAAGCTACTTCTGGAGGTTCCATCTCCACTTCTAACCACTCACTTGAAGAAAATTAGACACTGGTTAAAACAAAAATAATTTTATTTATATTGAAATAAATTTTTTCTCCAACTAGGATTAATAGGTATTACTGTTGTTAGTTAAAATACTATGGCATATTAAAATACTGGGCTATGATTTTCTGTTCTTGTTTTTGTTTGTTTGTTTGATTTTAATATTCATTTATTTATTCCAGAGGTGGTGGGTGGAGGGGCAGAGAAAGAGAGAGAGAGAGCGAGCAAATACTTAGCAGATCTCCCACTGAGCATGGAGTTTGACACAGGGCTCCATCTCACAACCCTGAGATCATGATTTGAGCAAAACAAGAGTCAGACACTCAACAAACTAAGCCATCCAAGAGCCTCGGGATATGATTTTCTAAAGCATAATTTCAATCAATGCATAATATTTCCTTTGAAGCTTTGTCAAATAAAAAACTATTCCAAAGAATAGATTTTTCTATTTCAAAGGAATCTTTGGAAGAAATCTATTCGAAAGGAAAAAAGATATTTTTGGAGGTGCTTAATAGGGAAATAAACCCTTTAATTGTCAATTAATTGAAAATATGGCATTGAAATTTTTCCTCCTTCTGTCCCCATAAATATACTTAGAAAAATTGAAAAGAAATAGCATACTAATATCATGTTATCAAATTTATATCATTTTTAAAAATCTCCCAATTACCATCAACATACTGAAAATCATTGATAAATCAAGACTCTTTTTTATTTACTGAGACAATGACATTTGTTCTCAGAATTTTTTTCAAACTTGATTTAAGATTCACTGGCAGCAGAATACATTGGCAATAGAATATTAGCAAGAGACTTAACATCAGTTACTCTTAATATGATCTGATTTTTTCAAGAATTGTGCTAATTATGATTATCATATTTTTGTTCCAGTTAAGGCCAATCTTACTTTGCCTTTTCTTTTCTCCAGGTACTTTTTTTTTTTTTTTTTTTTTTTTACAGATTTTATTTATTTCTTTGACAGAGAAAGACACAGCAAGAGAGAGAACACAAGCAGGGGGCTGGGAAAGGGAGAAGCAGGCTTCCCGCCAAGCAGGAAGCCAATCAGGGCTCGATGCTAGGCCCCTAGGATCATGACCTGAGCTGAAGGCAGACACTTAATCACTAAACCACCCAAGCACCCCTCTATGTGCTTTAAACAAGACACAAGCCCTCAAAGAAAATCTTGCTTATAAGTAGGACTGGTTTCCTCACAGAAATTAGTGTCATTCTTGGTTTGAAGAATTTAGATTTTTGCATCTGATTTATTGCAAAGCTTCAAGCTGATTAACTGGTAAGAGAAAATGTGTCATGGCCTTAAGGGAAATTCTTTGATCTAAACTGTTTCTTTACACTCTACCTGTGCTGCAAATGATTCAGTAGAGAATAATTGACAATGGTGTTGACATTATGCATGTCTCATAAACAAATGCATGATTAAAAATTCAAGTAAACCACCGAACTTCAATTTTTAGAAACAAAAGATGAAGCCCAGCAAGAACAGAAAATTCAAAAATAGTTCAACAGAATCAGAAAATTAATTTTGTAAAGCTCAAACACTAGTGTATATATATCTCTTTAGTATTGTGGTAAAGTAGGAGCCTGGAATTGAGTCTGGCTTTCTGCCAAATGAGCTTTTTAATACTCTTGAAGTGATTAATTTTCATACATAAAAAAAGCAAAGAGAAAATGATTTTCAGTCTTGGAAAGATACCATCACAGCATAGAAGTTTCTACACTTTTTAAATTAATGTTTGTAGGATACTGACACAAAAATGTATCAGTAATGAAAATCTAATCTTTTGGAAGAATTTTGGGTGTCATGGAGGAGAAAGTCTGGTTAGAGTGATACTTCTCTAAAAGGAGATTACTATTGTAATTTTAATTTCCTTTTGTCCAGAAATGTACATTTTATTTACCAAGTGATATTGACATTTTTAAATACCAGGCTAGATTTGTGGTTAGGTCTTCTTATTTCCTTTC
Source organism: Mustela nigripes (assembly GCF_022355385.1). Lineage (NCBI taxonomy): Eukaryota > Metazoa > Chordata > Mammalia > Carnivora > Mustelidae > Mustela > Mustela nigripes. The sequence continues at coordinate 238,975,454 of NC_081557.1, read as the reverse complement.
TTGTTTTCTTTCTGTCTGATGAGCTTCTAAAGAAATCATGAAAATAATCACCTTACTTTAAAAAACAAAAACTAAAACTAAAAATGAAACAAATAAACAAAACTAAACTTTATATATATAATGTTTGGGAAAGTTAACTACCATTAAGTTTGGCACAATACTTTCTTAGAAATGATGCAACTGAAAAAATATAAGGATATTTTCATGGCATAATATCCATTTATTGTATTGAACTTAAAAGAAAAAAAGAAAGCCTGTGAAACATCAAAAAATGTTAGTTTTGGGCCACTTGGCTGACTCAGTTGGAAGAGCATGTGACACTTGATCTCGGGGTTGTAAGTTAGAGCCCCACATTGGCTGTAGAGATTACTTAAATAAATTTTGCAAAGAACAAAAATATAAAATATAAAAAAATTATTTTGTTGGCATATGATGTCACTGGAGTTGTACTTAATTCCTTTAGATATCTAATCCATATTGGAACTTAATATAACCTTTAGTTCTTAATTAGTAGGCTTGTGTGTGTGTGTGTGTGTGAGCCCTAAGACCTTCATTCCCTCACCTGCAAGTGTACTAAATCAATAATTACAGGAGAGTGATTTATTATTGACCTCCTGCTTCTCACCGTTCTGATTCATTACCTAGTTGTTTAGACATTGAGGAGGATATACACTCATCATTTCTTTTAAATAAGCCATGTTTTAATAACCTTCATTTTATAAAATTTTATTCTTCTCCTCATATTGTTTTGAAACAGTCTGTCTACAGTCTCTCTCAGTTTCAGATTCTTTCTTTGTAAAATAAATATAATAACTCCTCACAGGACTGCTGTAAGTTTCACATGAGATACATAAATTAACTAATACAGTGCTAGGCACAAAGTAAGTATTCTATAAAAAATGCTATTATCTTTAATATCAGATTTATATCTATAATCAACATCTGATACTCCAAGCAAATCAGCTAACCTGCTTACTTTTTTAAATAACCAAACCTGAGTTCTGAGTTAATTCTTGAAAAGTTCTTTTAAATTGAAAACTTTCTGAAATGTGCCAGATATATTTTAACCCTTTCTAAATCAATTTAGATATACAATAAAAAAATTACAATTGTCCTTGATGATTAAGTCATTTATGTGGAGTAGACATTATGGATCTCTTAGCAGCTGCTTATTCTATACTATGTCTTACACTAAACACTTTGCTCTAGCTATCTCATTCATCCTCCTCAAAAAGATACAAGTTGGATATTGATAACACATTTATAGGGAACATAGCTGAAGGTCAGAAAAGTTAAAAAATTTTGCTTAAGATCAAGTAGAGAGAATAAATGATACAGCTACATTTTAAACCCAAATTTGTCTAATCTGAAAATTTGTGAGTTTAATTACTATAAGCAACATTTGTTAAAACTTGAAAAAAATAGTAAACACTATTATTTTAAAAAATTTTTTTCACAAAGGGCTTTCATGCATATGATTTTTATGGATGGTCAAATATAACGGCATACATTATTTGCATCACAGTTGGTAGATATATTGTCACTTTTTCTCAGTATATTATGTGGTCTAATTGAAAGACAGAATGCATGAGATTATGTGGGTCCAGTATTCACTGAAGCTAATGAGAAGCAGGATATTTCTGAATTAAACTGAATCTTACTTGACCCTTACTTGGTGTAAAAACTAATTGTAAACTTGGACTATATTGATACATATGTAGTGTTTGGGTTAAGGAAGTCCTTTGTTCCAATGGGTAAGAGTAATATTTACTGCTACTGATAACACTTTTCAATAGGACACAGATAGTGAAGACAAACTCAGAGCTGTATGAACAATATAATAAAGCATGGCTCCAGAATGTGTGGGTGGCTCAGTCAGTTGAGCCTCTGACTTCTGCTCAGGTCATGCTCTCAGGGTCCTGTGATGGACTCCCACATCGGGCTCCCTGCTCAGTTGGGAGCCTGCTTCTCCCTTCTCCCTCTGCCTGCTGCTCTTGCCACTTGCATTCACAGTGTCACCCACTCTCTCTCTGACAAATAAGTAGATAAAATCTTTTTTAAAAAAATAAAAATAAAGAAAGTTTAGCTCCTGTCATTGAGAAACATGTATAGGTGCTGAAGTATTCAGCCTTAGAGGAGTTGGCAGCTCCATTTCTGCTTTTAAATATTTGAAAATCTGAAATCTGGAAGAGGAATTGAAATTTATGTTCCATACAGCTACAGGGATGAGAACAATTGAATGGAGACAGACTTTGATTTCAATAAAAGGAAGAGTTGCCTGGCAGAGCTATTCAGCAATGTAATGAGTTGCTTATATGATTGGGAGGGTCTTGTCCCTAAAATGTTTTGTCTTCTCAATAAAATATGTTGTAAGTTGTATAAAATTTAATAGTGTGTAAAATGCATTCTTTGGTGACAGTTTTGTTACCCCCCACCCTGAACATCAAATATGGGCTCATTACTCTCAACTCTTCATTCCCTGTAGAAATGAAAAGTAGATACAACACATTAACAGAATCTAGAGCAGATCCCAAATTTCATTTGAGTAATTAAATTTCAACCTTCTTCCCTTATCAGATCTTCCTGGTATTGTTAACAAGCTGACCTACCAAACTGATTTAGATTTCAGACCTTTTACATTTATTTGGTTTAAGCAAAGATAGTGGAAAGCAACGTGAAAACAAAGAAACAAAACCTAAAGAGACCTGAAGTTTGTAGGTGATATTTGTGAAGGGTTACTTTGTTTGAACATTGACTTTCCATACGTAAAATATGTATCTTTTTTTAATTTAAAAAAATATAAAATCTATATTTTAATGTTTTCTCTGTTAATACAGGTTTTAAAAGATTAATTGGAATTACTTAACCCGCTTTCCTCTTTGAAAACAACTATCATTTTATTTGCTTTTTTCCTATTCTGAATATTTTCTAGTTTTCCATACCACTCTTCTTCAGCAGATAACTCTATGTAACTTAATAAGGAAACTGTCAGTTCTTTCATAAAAACAATGTTAATTTCCATACTTCAATCTTCGCTTATACACTATGTCTTGAGTTGACTCAAAGATTCTGCCATTGCCTCTCAGTGAGTGGTGCCAGGATCAGCAGCTTTGCCATCACCTGGAACTTGACAGAAATGCAGAACTTCAAGTTCCAGAAGTTCTCAGAAACTACTGAATCAAAAATCTGGATTTTAACAAAATTCCAAAATGACTCCATTTTACACTGAAGTTTGAGAAGCCATTCCGCATGCCTATCTTCAGATGCTTTCAAGCCTTTCAAATTTACTCAGTTTCCACATCTATGCTGGTTTGTTAGTTCATTCAGTCATTCCTTCATTAAAAAAATATTTCTTGAGGACCTGTTAGGTGCAAAACACTATTTTGGATGTTAGGCACACAGCCTTAAAAGTATAGACAAGACCCTAGCCATTTCGTAGTTCAGATAATAAGCAATGAAAAAATAAACAAAAAATAGTTTCAGATACATGCAATATGCATGCAAGTATTTGTCCCAGTCTGTGATATGTCTTTTCATTCCCTTAATTTTGTTTTTTAAATAGCAGCAAAGCCTCTAATTTTGATGAAGCCCAGTTTACCAAATTATTCTTTTATGGATTGTGCTATATCTAAGAAATCTTTACCTAATCCAAGGTAACAAAATTTAATTTCTCCTAGAAATTATATAGTTTCAGATTTTATATTTAGATGCATGATTCATTTAAAGTTTGTTTTTTTTTTTCTGTTTATGGTGTGAAAGATGCATGAAGACTCATGCTTTGTTTTGTATATGAATATCCCATTAATTCAACCCTATTTGTTGAAAAGATCCTTTCTACACCGAATTAATTGCATTCGCAGTTTTGTTAGAAATCAGTTGTCCATAAGTGTGTGGGTCTGCATTTGGACTCCATATTATGTTCCTTTGATCTAGTTCACTACTTTAACACCAATACTGGATTCCTTGGATCACTGCAGCTTTATAATAACCACACCACTATTCACCGAGGAAGGAATCAGGTAGCAATAGCCATCCAACTTTGTTCTTTGTTTTCAAAGGAATGCTATTTTTCTTTTAGCATTCCAGGCCCTGAGCATTTTAAATTTTAGAATCAGTTTGTTGATTTCTATGAAAAAACAAAAACAAAAACAAACTGTAAGAATTTTAATTGGAATTGCGGTGAATCTATACAACAGTTTGGGGAGTATTTATATTGTAACACTAATGAGTCTGTTGACCCATAAACAAACTGTATTTCTGTATTTATTTAAGATTTCTTTAATTTCTCCTAGCAATAATTTGTAGTTTTTATCATATGTCTTACACAGATTTTGTAGATGTATATATAATTATTTTATATATTTTGATGTCAGTGTAAATAGTATTGTGTTTTTACTTTCAATTTCCAATTGTTGCTGTTATATAAGATCCACTTCATTTTTATATCAGTCTTGTATCTGCAATGCTGAGAAACTCATTTATTAGTTCTATGAGTGTTATGAGGTTCCATCACATTTTCTATATGGATGATCATATCCTCTTCAAATAAAAGCTGTTTCACTTCTTTCTCAATCCGAAGGCCCTCTATTTTTTTTCATTTTTGCCTGATGACATTGACTAGAACCTCCATTTCATTGTTCTATATAAATATATGCTATTATATATTATATATTACATACAGCGCATATATATTATTTATAGACTATATATATTCTAAAAACTCACCAATAATAAATACAATTAAAAATGGGCAGATTTTTAAAATTTGCTAAAGGGATACATGGATGACGTAAAGCTTATGAGAATATGCTTGATATCATGTCATTAGGGAAATGTAAATTGAGACTACAGTGAACTCATTATAGACTTAGTAGAATGGCTTTAGTGGAAACAACTGACCACACTTGGTGTTGGCAAGGGTGTAGTCAAAACAGATATGTCATTTCTGGAAATACAAAATGATACAGTCACTTTGGCAAATGTCACATTTTGTTAAAAAGCTAAAATGCAGCCACCATGTAATTCAGACATACTGCTTATAAGAATTTACCAAAAGAATAGTAAGTTTATGTCCATGAAAATACTTCTACGTAAATCTTCAGAGATGCTTTACTTGTAATAGTCTCCAACTGGAAAGGACCAAATGTTCATCTACAAATGACAGAATAAACAAATTTTGATGTATCAATGCAGTGAGATACTACTCAGCAAAAAAAGTAAGAAATGACTGATATATGTAAAAACCTCTTGAATCTCAAAATACTTATGCCAATTGAAGGAAGCCCTAGGCAAAAGAGAATGTGTACTGTGTGATTCTACGTATATAGAACTAATCTGTGTTGACAGAACAGTTACAGTTGCTACCTGTAGGTAAAAGGTGCCATAGCAGGGACTGCAACGTAGTAGGAAGAAACTTTTGGGTGAGACAGTTGTGTGTAAATTACAATTTACAAATACAGTTGTGTAAATTACAATTACCTTGATTGTAATGATGCTTTTCACATATATCCATGCGGTCCACATTTGAAGAATACAACTTATGTTTGACATATATAAAACCATATATATGATATATATAATTATGTATGAAACTATATATATAAATATATGTCTACACATATACATATTTACACAATGCATGCATATAATTTCATGTATATACATATTGTAGTTTAATTTATGTCAAACATCAAATTGTAAACTTCGACTGTGGGCAGCTTTACCATAAAAAATACTCTTATCATTAGCTGACATAACACAGAATAAAGAAACATTGGGTCAATGATTATCTACTTTGTTGAAGTCTGAGGGTTAAATTTGAACTAAGGTTTTGTTAAAGTCCATTTTGGTCCCCTGGACCTCTGAGCTATTACCTACTGGATATGTCCTTTTTAATACACCACATGCATCTCTAACTGTGTTCAAATCTAAACTTGTCATCTTTTCCTAGGAAACTGGATTCTCCATATTATCTCATTGTTATATCTATCTTTCTAGTTGCTCACACCTTCATGTTGCTGTAATGCAGTTAGGCTAGCCAGTAAATTGGAGGATGGGGCTTGAGGGAAGAGCTCTTAAATGAGCCTGGAATTTTCTCACTCTGTCTAATCCCACATTAAATCAGGCACTAAGTTCTGTTGCTTCTATTCTGCAATTATCTTCTAATTTGTACACAATTTTCCAATGCCACGTTTTACTCCTTTACTTCAGAGCTTTCCTTCCTATGTTAATAGGACCAGATTCTTAACTGATAGCCCTGTGTGTTATGTTTTAGTCTCTGCAATCAATTTTCTGCCTTGAAGCCAGAGTAATCTTTTCTAAACTGCAAATCCAATTATTCCAAGAGCCGAGAACAGTGCCTGGTATATGGTAGGCACTCGACAATTATTTGTTGTATGGAAGATCAGTTGAGTGCCACTCTCCAGATTAAAATTCCTCATTAGCTCAGCATTGCACTCAGGTTCAAATTAGAATTGTCAGTTGTAGCTGTAAAGGTCTACCCAATCTAATTTTTCCCATCACTCCCTTCTAAAGGTGAACCCTAGGGGCTCTGCGTGGCTCAGTCAGTTAAGTGGTTGTCTTCTGCTCAGGTCATGGTCCCGGGGTCCTGGAATCGAGCCCCACAGCAGGCTTTACACTCGGTGGGGAGTCTGCTTCTCACCTGCTTCTCTGCCTGCTGCTCTGTCTACTTGTACTACCTCTCTATCAAATGAATATATAAAATCTTTAAAAAATAAGAAAAAATAAATAAAAGTGAACACTATTTTTGAACTAAAGCATTACCCTAAAAGTACCCTTTTTCTTTGTCTTTGAACATTGCACTTACTACTCTAACTCCCTGCCTTGTGCTTTCTCTCCTTTATAATATCTTGTCCTACCTATGTTTCAGAACTAGCCAAAACTCTTTTTTCAGGGAAATTTCTCTGCTTCTGCCAACTCCTCAGGCTGTTTAGATACTGCCCTATGTTCTTTAAACTACTCTGCAAATGGAGAGTTCTATCTTAATGACATATAATTCCCTGATTTCTCACATCTACAAAGTGCAGAGGCTATGCCTTGTTTAACATCCCTTTGAAATTACATAGACCCTGAACCACAGTAGGCATTCTATTAAAACTACTTTAATAAAACACTGATATTTTAGCCCATTTTATAATCTGTCTAGTATGAATGATAGTAGAGAACAAGACTGAGTTTAAGAAAAAATATTTTATCCTCCATGCAGTTATAAATGGAAAGGAACATCTCCTAGTCCGATAATCTAATTGGGAAGGTGAGACAACAAAGATGCAGAAAACAAACTGAAGTAGACTTAGAACTGCATCTGTTGCACAGTGCTGCTCATTCCACTGCCTTAAACCGTTGTCCATTCATTCATTTAATCATTCATTCATACATTTATTCATATATTCAATCAGTGTAGTGCACACTCCTTTAATTATTTGGTAATTCCTCATAGCATAATGATTAACAACATAGCTGCTGGACCCTAACTGTCCCGGTTTTACTCTATATGTAATATTGTGTGAGGTTGTTTAACCTCTCAGCTTCCTGTTTATTTATAATAAGACCAATAGTTGTAGGTACCTCCTAGAGAATGTTTCAGTCTCTAAAGGCTTTAAATGCCTTTAATATATGTTAGGTATCTAGTGTGCCAGCTATTATGCGAGTAAAAGATTCTGCTATTCATTTATTTAGTACTTAGGAGCAGGCTTTGCCCTTTGCAATTTTACACTCTCCCATTCCTTCCTTTAATTTTCTCTCTAGATGTAAAAATATAGCACCTCAATGGCTCACAAACATGTGTGTAGGACCTACATAGAGGCATTTTCAGATGAATGAATTCAAATTCTCCATAAGTACTAGGTGTAGAATGATATAATCAAATGGGAAAGAATGTTAGTAGAAAAGCTCATCCAGCCTTTTCTCCATAAAAACCCATGAATATAATAAATGATGCCTTCACAGCTGAAAATCAGCAGGCATTATAAACACTTACAACGTGGGTTAAGAAAATGTTTTTCTTCTTATGGGAACAGCAGTTTAAAAGACCTAATGATGCTAATTATAATAAGTAGCTGGTAAATGTTTCATCAAAAACACTGACCCACAGTCTTAGCAGGTGCTCATTAAATGTGGTAGATTTTATTCTTAATAAGCATTTCTCCCTTGTAATATCTATATTTGTAACCAAGAAAAAGAAAGCAATAAACATTTTGTTGGGGAAACTCATGAGGCTGTGAAAAATAGAATGAATGCTATAGTAAAACATTTTAATTTCTCAGGCATGAATACTCAAAGTTAAATCTTATAAATGCATACATTTGAACCACAAAATGACTTTAAGAGAATGCCATTTTTAGGTAAGGTGTTTAAAGCTCTGGCATTCTGTAATTTTAAAAGCTCTATTAATGAATATTTGATTAGACAAGAGACATCTTGGAGCAAACAATATCTCAATTCTTGTTTTATCTTATTTAATTAGGATTTATAGCACAAGTTCTTATTTTTTTTTAAAGAAGCAGACTGAGTTAAAATTTATCGTGTATAACATGTACAAAAACAAAGTGGTTTTTAAAATAAGTAATGCATTCACCTGGTTAAAGAAGTGAAATAATATATAAAAGTTCACAATGAAAATCCTCATTCTCACCCCATCCCCACTTACTTTACTACCTATAAGTAACTAATTTTATTGATGTTTCTGTTTCCAAGAAAATACAACCATACAAAATCATAAATTTCTTCATTTCTTTCACAAGAGTTAGCATAACATGCATTTTCTGTATCTTGTTTTGTGTTTGCTTGTTTTACAATTAGTAATATGAACCACATAAAATTGACTGAGAACTATTACATTATTACATTTCATCAATTTCTTTTTTTTTTTTTAAAGATTTTATTTATTTATTTGACAGAGAGAAATCACAAGTAGATGGAGAGGCAGGCAGAGAGAGAGAGAGAGAGAGAGAGGGAAGCAGGCTCCCTGCTGAGCAGAGAGCCTGATGCGGGACTCGATCCCAGGACCCTGAGATCATGACCTGAGCCAAAGGCAGCGGCTTAACCCACTGAGCCACCCAGGCGCCCCCATTTCATCAATTTCATATGATCCAACATATCTTGGAAATCTACTCACATTAGCAGATGGAGAATGACCTTATTTTTTCTTTTCTTTATGTTCTCAATAATTGCAGAACATTTCATTTTGTGGCTATTTAGTAGTTTACTTAATCAATCCCATAATATTGAACACTGGGCTGTTAACTACTTTTTGGAATTCTGAGTAAGAATCAATTAATAAATTCTCAAATGCATTTTAATCATATGCAATAATATCTGTAGGATATATTCTTAGAAGTGGAGTTATTGGGTCCATGAGTAAATGCATTCATAATTATGATTATTTTGTTTCTCCATCAGTTATTAACTGTACAGTTAAAACCTGAAGCTGCAACATATAATCTTAGCAGCATTCCCTTGGCCAGCATTTCCAACCTTTGTGCACGTGTCTTCAGGATGGACTGGAAGGCTCTATGTTATATTTTATTTGGGCTCATGTATCATGAGAGCTTTTTCTTGAAAAATACCTAAAATTTCTGATAGTTCTTTATTTTCATGTGTTTTGATTAAAATGATACTTTTATAAACTACTGAAACACTTTCACCAGGGAATAGCTCATAAGAAACTGAATTTTCTTCTTAACCAGGCCACACAGGAACTCAAGCATAAACAAGCACTGCCTAAATTAGGTGTTTGGAGACCTGCTTTTAGCAGATGAGGGAAATTAAAACTTAGAATATCTTTGTTTACATATAAAATGGTGCATCAAAATCTGTTAATAATGTTTATATTGTCAGTTTAAAAGTAAAGCTATTCTCCCTAGGCAATGATGAATTCTTTTAAAATTTATCACAAATTCTGACTAACCGGGGTTCAAATTAACAACTTTTATTCAGGGATTAGTCAAATGATATATCACTTTCACTATTTCCAAATTGACTTCTGAAGGATGTCTTCAACCCATAAATCCTATCACATAAGATTCCAACAGTTATTTTTATTTGTAACATTGACTTTTTCTCTCATCTGATAGTGGGTGGGTATTTTATTTTAATCCCTATTATATTTCACACAAAAAATTATTGTTGATATATTTTTATTAAGTGGTAAGTTATAAAATATTAAATTATAACTCCAAAAATTGAATATGAATCCTCTTCATATTCTGAAAACTCAAGAAATGAGGCTTCTTCAATTTTGTTACTCTACGGTGCTCGTTGAGCTTAGTTCAGACCCATTCCAAGACCCATGTTCTAAGCCATGGGATGGAAGAATTAAATATAAAATATAAAACTTATGCTCTTAAGAAATTTCCCTGTTATCTGCTACTTGGCAATTTCCACTTGCTTCCCACTGACCAGAACATAATCTTTTGGCTATACTAGCAGAAAAGCAGTCTGGGTAACAGAGGACTATTGTTGTGCAGCGATTTTCCAAGATAAATATAAATATGGTAATAAAAGAGGTAAACTGATACTGGGGACAACCAGAAACTTCTTCTCCATGTCCCTACATACTTCTTGAGAAAATATCACATGTATGTAACAGGATATTAAGGCCAACCTTAATCCCAGAAGATGATACCTCAAAGCAGTCATAAAATTATAAACAAATCATGTGTATCTTCTAAAATAAAATATCTTCTGGCTAGTAGCCTCTGAAGTTCTGGGAAAACAGGGAGGAGGGGAAAAAAGTGAAACATGAGAAATGAAAAAGGTAGAAATTCATGATAATACCAAAAATCAACGTTTGTTTAGTAAATTTTTCAAATTTGGAAAGACCTCTCATTAAAGAAAGAACATCACTGGAACATAGATGTGGAAATCTTAAAACTTTTTCTTGTTTGATTCCTGCCACCCTGAACTATCCAGGAAAACTTGCCATTAATATATAAGAATTGAGTATTAGGTTCTGCTCTGGTCTCCAGATTTTCAGACCAAGATTCCCACAAAAATCAAACTGGTGAACCTGTCTATGGAACAATGTATACAGGGAAAGGAAATCCTCCCAAGTAAAACCTTATAGAATTCAGCGAATGCCTTAATAGTATTACATAGTACAGACTGTTGTGTGTGTGTGTGTGTAAGTGTGTGTGTGAGGAGAGTGTTATTGCTGTTTTTAACTGCATATGGTCATAGAACTATGCAGTGGGAAAAGGGGGCAGTCTACCCCAAATCAGTGAAGATGAATGCGTAATAGATACTGTTAAGTGGACCAGAAGCTGTGCCTATGAACTAATTCTTCACTTAACTAAGAATGAAATTTTATGATTTATCCATTCAAGAATACATTGAGGACTTTGGGTAGAAATTGTGATGATCAAAATAGCTATAGTCCCTGACCAGTGTAGAGTGTCATTTATATTTTTGGGCAAGAGATAACTTACCTATTTCCTCCTTTTCATTGTTTTACAATATTGGCAAACTCCTACACTAGATAAAATAGTGTTAGTTTGAAAAAAAATAAATCACTGTGGGGTCTATGTCACAAACAATGTCTTATGCATGAAAATATAGTAATATATACATGAGGATACGGATAAAAAAACACTTTTGGTGAATTTTACTAAGAACATAAGGAGAAAATTGTAGAAAGTCATGTGATGATTTCAATAGGATGAATAAAAAAGAGATAAAAGCAATAAAGAGAATAGACTGAAATGGAAAATGTTTGGGTTCAATAAAGTGTTTAAGACTGTTCAAAATACATGAGGTACATAAAACATAAGTTTGGGACTATAGAAATAATTGACATTGAAGAAAATGAAATGACAAATGTGTAGGGTAATGGTTGCTAAGGAGAGCACTTGTGATGTGCACTGGCTGTCATATGTAAGTGATGGATCAGAAAATTCCACTACCAAAATAAATACTACACTATATGTTAACTAACTGAAATTTAAATAGAAACTTAGTAAAGAAAAAAATTATGATTTTTTTTTACAAAAGTTTTGGTAAAGGAAATATTAAAGAAAACAATTAGACAAAAGATATACACAAAAAAGAGAGGTCAAAGTCAATATAAGACTTACATGACTAAATGGGTTGTATGCAAAAAACTTTGGCAGTTAGAATAGACCTGAGTGTATATTGTATTTTGGATAAAATTAATAAATAAGACTTAACCATCATTTTCAGGCAGAATTACGTGATCCATAAAATGTCAGTGAAAATCAATGGAAAAAATATTTAGAACTATTACAATTTTACTAAGTGTCTAGTAATAAGATAAACACAACACACACTGAATGATACAGTAACAAAAAACTTTCTTATATACAAACAATAGAATAGTGAAAATAATAGTTCCATTTATAATAGAAAAAGTGGACACTATTAAACAGTTATAAGTATCTAATAAGGAATGAATGGGTCCTATGTGAAGGAAATTATGAAACGTTAATGAACTCTCTACAAGAATATTATAATAAATGGAAGGAGAGTCCTGCCTACAGAAATCTATGGCCATGAACCACTCTTCCAGAAATGGTTCATGTAGGTATCAGAGTCATTTTAGACCCGCAGTGGTTTGCTGCACAACTTTTACTTTTGAGCAAGTTGTAGTTATGATCTAATTAAATCTTCCAGTCCCATCTGCCTTTGGCCTAGGGCCTAATTCTCTTCTACTCATTCTTCTACTGCTGCAATTCAGGTTTTTCATGACTAAGCCCGTGAGAGTGAAGTGGTACTAGTATCTAGTACTTCACTACATATATATGTGTATGTGTGTGTGTGTGTGTGTGTATACACACATATATATGAATTATATATATTAATATAATATATAATATATAATATATGTGATAATTATATCTGTTATATGATAGATAATCATATTATATCATAATTTATATTTATATAATTTCTCTTTCTGGAAACAACTTCCTCTAAATACATGCAAAACAATGTGGGTATGAGGAGCCCAAAATTAGAATTAGACAGACTTTTGCTGTAATCATGCCTCATCATTTAATAATTTGATTATTTTTAAGATTTTACATAGACCTCTAGACCTTGGTTCTTCTTCTATAAAATGAGAACAACATATTAAAATTATTATCTAGAACTGCTCCTACTGAAAGTCACAATTATCTATACTTTGCTTTTTTTTAATTAAAAATAGTTCTATGTAACACAAAAATCTTTGTGTTCACTACTCTTGATTTGTTACAACCAATTTTGTGATACTTTTTAATTTTTCAGAGGTAAGTTTTAAATCTTAAAAAAAAAAGATAAAAATGGAAGAGTCAAATGTAACCTGAATTCATCAACATTGTAAGAGAATCCATTTGTTCTGTAAATAGTTGTCAGGCCAAACTTTATGTGATAAAGCAAGAATAAAATAGCACTAGCTGATGATTTTGTGGTCCTATCAAAATATGATACAATCTATATAGTCCCATGTTTAGAATATGTGGTACCAGCCCAAGTGCATCCTGTTGATAAAAAAGACTTTTAGCAAGCTTTAAATCCAGAAATATTTATGTCTTTCATAGTGGTTGGTTTAATTAGAACAAATATTTATATATTTAATTGCACATTTTTATATAGTACGAGCTCTGTTACATCTAGAACTACTTGAAGAAAAATTTGTGGTAAATAAATGGTTAAGATATGTTATGAATCTTACCTAAGCTGAATAGGGTAAGAATAATAGATGCATTACAAGAAGAAAATGGTTTATGAGGGCAAAGGAGTGAGAATGTTAATTTTTCAGTGACTTAAAAAGGAAAAACAGCTGTCTCTGATAAGGAATTAATAATATATTCCTCAGATTTCTTTAGGGCCTAGAATGCAATGCTTAGGTAGGAGTAAGAATCAAGCATAAAGATAAAAACAGTGAAAAATGGTACATTGAGAGTTTTGGCTTTTGAAATTGCTAAACTTGGAAATTTGTATTGCTAACAAACTGAATTAATTATATTGTGGCCACTGATTAAGGAATCTGTGATCAGTTAAATGTTAAATAAGGATTATCACAGTTATATGACTTTGACTTACAATGGTATAGCGGTTAGACAGACAGCATACTTTTAAAGCATATATATATATTTTTAAAGGAAGACTAAAATCAATGAAAACATTTCTCCCTGTAACAGTATTCTTTGTATCTCACACTAGCATGTGAGTGTTTGACGGCAGGTGCAATGCAAGTCAATTCATCTTTGGGTCTGCAATACCAGACACACTGAGAGTACTCAATAAAGGTTTGATTGATAAGCCTGTGAATGAATGAAAAGCAACTGAAAGCTGTTATTTATATCACACCAGAGCTGTGACAGTTCTCCTTTAGAAGAAATCAATCATTCCTCTTTTTAATCACGAACCACCTTTCTTCTAGATTTCTATGTTACTACTACCACTACAACTCCACTCCTTTGACACGTCTCCTTTTTTTATCTATATACTTAAGTCCTTACTTATTGAAGGTCCTAACTTATTTATTGATGACCTTTCCATATCCATTATTCTTAAATTCTCTCACATGCTGCTCTTGATTCCAAGCCCCTTGATCCAAGACCCTGCCCTCAATCTAACAAAATATAATTAAATCCAAGTATCCTTTCTTATCTTACTCCCAGATTAAATTTATCAGAGAAAACTCTTCACCTCTACAGATTCATGGCTATAGTCTCCAACTAGACTCTCTGTACCTGCCCATTCAGATTGTCTTTTATGTTTTAGATTCTGTTCAGTTACTAGAACACAGGAAGAAGGGTAAGAATTTAACTGCAAGATGTTTATAGTATAGAATGAGAGACAGATAGCTAATAGACATACAAGCAAATGCATGCATAAAAAAATGACAGGTGTTGATGAGTGCCATGAAGAAGATGAAATGATAGGTTCTTAGTAACGATCAGAATTGGTGGCCAAGGAAAAACTCTAAGAGCACATTCATTTGAATTGAGACCTGGACTAGAAAATGGAGGCAGTCTTATGGAAAGAGTCTGAGAAACAAGAGAAGACAATTTGTAGATGTTTGGATCCTGAGATGGCAATATGCTTTTCATGATTAAGGGGCAAAAACAAACAAAACAAAACAAAACAACTAAATTTGCTGAAGTGTAATGACTGGTAGCAAGAGAGGAAGAAGATGAAGTTAGAGAAGCTGTCAGAGATCAAGTTCTGGCCATTGTTAGGGAGTTGGATCTTATTTTAAGAATAATGAGAAGACTTGCGAGGGTGTTCAGTGGAGCTGTGTCAAGCTCTGATTTCTATTTTAGAACAATCATGCTGGCTCACATTGGAAGAGACAATAATGGTAGCAAGGAGATTAAGCCTTAGGCTATTTTTATGTTAGATGTTAGGATGGTGATTCGAACTATAAAATTAGTAGCTGAGAATTTGAGAAGTGGATATATTTTGAAGACATAAATAGCTTGACTTGATGATATATTAAGAAAAATACAAAAATATTTGTGAGAAAAATAGAAAACTCAAAGATGAATCAACTGGATAAATGATAGTATCATTTACTGAGACAGAAGACTTTAGGTAGAGAATAGTTTCAATGGGAAGAGATGAAGACTTCAGTTTCCATAAGTTAGAGATATTTATTAAGAATTAAAACAGAGTTTTCAAGTGTAATTATGTATATATAATTACATATGTGTAGTTGTAGTGTGCATATTTCAGGGGAGAGCCCAGAGTGGAGAATCATATTTGAAATTGTTGAATTGAATAAAATATTTTAGAATGCAGGAAATAAAATAGGATGCAGCTAAAAAGAGGTAGAGGCCAAATATAGTGTTCTGATTGCTATAATATTTAAAGGCTGAGGGACAAAAATCCAACAGTGAAAACCATGTGCAAGAAGGAACCCCATGAGGAAAAAGAAAAAGAAGGAACCCTAGAACAAAATGATATCCTGGAATTCAAGAGGGAAAGTATGAATGAATGAAAGAATGAATAAATGAATGGTCAAATGTTGAAGAGGGTCTGAGTAAGATAAAGTCAGAGAATTGACTGTTGGCTTTTGAAAGAAGGAATAACGTCCTGAATAAAATAAGGAAGGCAGAAACACTTCTTGCATCATATAACAATAAGGAATATAGAATATGTGGTATAGGTATCAATGACTTGTTGGAATGAATGAGAACTCAGGTCATCTGATACTTATATTTTCCTATGAGAAATAGAAGATGTCATTACCTGAGATTTAAGGGAGTAGAAAGTGATGAAGAGTTAAGCATAAGAGATTGTGTAAATAACAGTTATAGATTGTGGGAAAATAAAAATTTAAGGGAAAAGCAGTAATATTTTCTGGTAGTATAGAACATTTGGTATTTACAATCATAGCTGGAAGTGATTTCAGTCAAAATTTCGGTATACATTTCTACAGCAACTTTTGGCTATGCAGAAGGGAGATCCTGGATTTAACTAGGGCTGGAAGTTTGTCAGGTGAGAAAGAAAAAGGAGAGATAAGGAAAGAATCGTTAAGTGTTTGCAAAGGAATGACTGTCATACAGGATCATAGCAGTTACGATGGGGTCAGGGGGATTTGAGGGTATAAGATTCCAATATTTATTGTAAAAGTCACTGTCTTTACACTTGTCAGAGTGGAATGGTAGCCCAGGAAGATGAAGGATGAAAATGATGGCCAAAAAATAGTATGTTTCAAAATGAGACTTTGATACAGTTACAGAGGAGAACAGTCAGGTAATTAGATGGTAATTAACTGAAGATATCAAGGAGCTGTGGGTTATGTTGAATGGATCTTCAGTGGACGACAATGTTCAAAGCACCGTGGGGGTTGATCTTATTAGTAGGACAGTGAAGGGAGAGTGTCAAAATCCAGGTACAGCAGTATTCACTGAAGGATGGAGAAAGCATGGATGTCAGTCTTCAGGAAAAGAAAGTACTTATCTAGATTGGGTCTAGGGAATTGGGTGCTAAATTCCTGTTTCATTCTGGAAAGTATGGGTCTCACATGTTCAGAAAAAAATTAGGTACCTACACCAATGTCTACTTTTACATTTTCGATGATATATCTTAATGAAATATGTAGAATTTCGCCTACATGGAAGTTAGCATATAACTTTTCTTTTATTCTGTCTAAGTAAACATTGAGACTACTCAGGATTTCAGAATCGACTTTTTTTTTGACGTTTTCTTGTAAACTGGTTATTATTCAGTTATCACACTGATTTCTATCCTCACTGAAAAGCTCTCTAAAATACATAAATGCACCTCTCTGTCTTAGGGAGCATGGAACATTAAAATATATCTTAAATAGTTAAGGATGTTGTCATGTCTGAGATAATCATGTTCTGAGTATGAATTTACTTATATAAATCTATCATAATGAATTTATTTGTATATGTATTTACTTATTATGATAATGAATCTGAATCAATATAACTTCAAATTTTTCTTCAAAATATATGCTTATATAATCTTAGAAGATTTAAACAAATGACTTATTATTTGAGTGATTCTCAAAGTAAACCTTAATTATTTAACTTTGCTGTATGGCCTTTAGAAATAGAAGCTTTACAAAGACAAGTATTTTAAACTCCTATGCAAACTACCTAAACTTCCAAAGTATTCTATTAAAATGTTCCAATCACAGCATTCAAGGATAAGGAGTTATTTTCAGCTCTAATCTTATGACATTTTGATTTGAAGAAACTTATCAAAATATTATTATATATTTTAAAGATTTTATTTATTTGAGAGAAAGAGATCATGAGCGAGTAGAGGACCAGAGGGAGATGGAGAGAGAGAATCTCAAGCAGACTCTGCACTGAGCACAGAGACCGATGTGGAGCTTGGTTTCATGACCCTGAGATCATGACCTGAGTTGAAATCAAGAGTCAGACGCTTAACTGACTGAGCTACCCAGGTATCCCAAAATATTATTGGACTTTAATACGATAACAAAATAATTCTGAAAGATCGTCGTAGTTGGAGTGTGATGCCACTGTTTGTGCATGGGACTTGTTCGTCTCAGTATGGTGGAAGAAACTAGAAAAACCCATAAGAGACTGGCAAACTAATTTCCTATTAAAATATAAAAACCATCTTCAGTTTGGTTAATTTGACAGGTTGAAAAAAAATACTATCTTTGAAGTGATTTTTCAGTATGTTCAATTTCAATGCTTTTTTTTGGTTCCCTCCTTTAATTTCATTCAGTCATTAATGCATTTTCTCGATCTTTAGACTTCTCACTGAATTGACACAATAGTAACACATTATATTGTAACTGCATTTCTTAGTGAGTTCTTTTTTCACTGGAATATATTTATAATTCTGGTTTGTTAAAAACTTTCTGTTGATTAATTTTCCTTCTCATTGTATGAACTTGTACAGAATGAACCTTTGAAATCTTTTACCTGGAGAGTTAAATTTACCCCCCCTTTTTTTTTTTTTTTTTTACTAATCATTTCGATATGCATAAAATAAGAGCATTCTAAAAATAATTGAATTTTTCATAAAAATAAAAAATTAATTTGCCTTATTATTAAACATAAATTCCTAATCACAATCTAGATGTTGATCCTTATGATGTGTCAAGCACTGTATCAAGAACTTCACTTCACATATTTGTGAATGTGTTCTGTGTGGCTACTGTAAACCAAGAAAAAATTTTAAATTACCCACTAGTGGCTTGTATTAAATAGCTATTTAATATGTTATAGATAAACCTGTGTTGTAGGTTAGGAAATGGATATCATGAGTATTCTTTAAAATAACTTGAAAATACTTTTTTTCATTAAGAAAAACAGTAAGAACTAAGCAAATCAGGACATTACCGTGTCTTAAAAAAAACAACAGCTCTTTAATTAATAAGAATTCTTCAGAAACAGTGGAGTGATTACTTCAAAATCCTAAACATGAATAAACTACTCAAAAAAGAATTAAGGTGGAGACTGTGTTACACCTCTTAACTCCAGGGTAGTTCTCAGGATAATTTGCATATCAGATATATCCAAATATAGTTAGACTCTAATCAAATATTTATCCCTCACCAATTTTAGAAAGCATGTATCTCAAGAAGAAGAAATAAACCCTTCCCAGGGAGTAAGTCTCCATTACCTGAAACAGGTAAATTGAAGATGAATATAACATGCATGGAAATCTGAAATAGTGCTAAACATCACAACACAAATAATCACATTAAAAGTATACATAAATACAAGGTAGTTAGTGCACTGATTTTGTTCAGGATAACAATTCATGCATCATTACATAAAATCTTAATTGAGCCTGCCTAGTGAGCTGCTGTAATGTATTGATTAGCAACCCCCCTTTTCTGTAGCCTGCCCCTTTCCCTACAATTAGCATCAATCTCATGAAACAAAAGATAAAGGAACAGAATGAATGAAGCCACGACCTTTTCTCTCTGCTTCTATGTTGTTTATTCAAAGCCAAGAGAGAGCACTCAGCACAACATTCACAGATGCCTCCCTTCTTGATTTCTTGGAATTCACTGGATTTTTGATTTTCAAATTCAATTTATAATGTTAGACTCTATTTCAGTAGATCCCCATTATATACCAATTCCATATTTACAAATTTGCCAGCTCACTAATGTTTATCTGTTACCCCCAAATCAATTTGCGTGGTGCTTTGGGGTCATTTGCACATGCACAGAGTGGTGAGAATTTTGCAGCATCTGATGTTCATGTCCCCAGCCAAGGTCAAACAAGACAAGACTTCACCCTGTTTTAAGTCTCAGAATGAAAACAAGTACCCTTTCAGGATCTATTTAATGCCATGACTTTCAAATTTGTGGGTTTTTTTTGTTTTGGTTTGGTTTTTTTGCTGGTGGTTTTGCTGTTCACAATGGCCCCCAAGCATAGTGTTGAAGTGCAGCCTAGAAGTGTTAAAATCTATAATAAAACTTCCCAAAAAAATATGTGTGTTACATAAGCTTCATTTTGGTAGGAGTTATATTGCTTTTGCTGTGAGTCTGATGAATCAACAATATCTATTGAATAAGGTATCTTTAAACAAAAGTTAAAAGATATATATTGATCAGTTAGCAAAAATGTAACTACAGACTCCAGAATTCTAATTTTATTTTTCCCCTAGGAACAGTTGTTCATTGTTCACTAATTCAGTATTCATGGTGACTCTATAGAGTCTAGAACTCTATAGAACCTATGTATTGAGAATAGGCTTTGTACTGTTTCATGTATTGATGTTAATAAATGATACTTCCCTTTATTTTACTTTTTAATTTTTAAATAGTTAATTCTCACAGTTTGTCTGCTGTGAATTAATCATTTAATGTATTTGTTCTTTCATTGCTGTGATTTACTCTCTTTGCTGTAAATGTTTATTTTTATATTTGAATTTTTATTTATCTAAAAGTATTTGTGCAATGACAAAGAGGCTGAGTTTTGGACTGAAAATGAGACCTCGGTATTGAGCTGGTCTTAATTCTGACAAAAAGGGACATGAACAAGGGGGACTTATAGCCAAGGAGCATGGTGGGGGTCAGTGATACAGAATTACTAAGAGGAAACATCAGGAGTCAAGGCGGGATTTCTGGCTAAACCAACTTTATAGGATTCTTGATGAATAAAGGTGAGCCAGGGTTATCAGATATTCAGTTGGGCATATGGAGGCAAAAAAGTGTGATCAGGTAATCAGATCCTGAGACTGGGGAATTCTCTCTTAGCTGATTTAGCAAGATTTTTGCTCTTGAGTTCAAAGCCCAAGAATGAGGACTTGTTGAGAAAGGGTTTCGAAGGACCTGACTCAAGTTTTGTTAAGAAGAGTCTTTGCAGCGTAAAGGCTTGGAAAACCCTGGGATCCTTCTTGGATCCTGTATTTTTCAATCCTGAAGTATGGGGAGAATACTTCTCCTTGGACTGAAACTGTGAGCAATAGAAAATAGGAGTTGGTGGATGTATTGACTATCCCATGACTCCATAAACTCCATCATGTGAGCTGTTCTGAGATAGAGCTGATGTGATATTTTAACTTTTAGGAAGAAGCCAGGTTAGTGGAACTGGCCACTCCCAGGGTTCTCAGTTTGACTGTCCTTCTTCTGTCATTTCTCTTGTTCCTCACTCTTGCTTTCCTGAATTGCAGACCTAATGAGAGTGTGGCCAGTGAGCATTTGCCTCACAATTGGCTTTCTAAGAATCACAGATTAAGATACTCAGAACTTTTTTTTACTGTTGCATAAAACCTAAACGAGAACTATCAGGTGGTGTGTAGGCTTCAAAAATGACTCAGTTCAGGCCTCCAAAATTATCATCAGACAAAATCTCTTTCCAATTCTTGGTTCTGCTTTACAATTTTTGTCTTTATTCTTGAGCACCATATGCAACACAATGATAGAGTTTATTTGGTTCTAAAATCCTAGATCCCATAGAAGAATTAAAAGACCCTTTCATACAACATTCTGCCAAAAGAGTATATTTCATTGTCCTGATTGAGTCATATTTCCCTCACAAAACCAAACACTTCTTTAATACTAGCTTGAGTGTCAGTCATGTTCTCATGCTGTGAATTCACAGTGAACTCTGATGGCCTATAGGTGGAGTGAAGGGTGTTTCCTAGAAGAAAATTGAAGCTTGTTTGTGGATGGATGCTACGGAGTCAACATTTGTTCCCTACCTGGCACACAAGTACAAGAAATAGAAAAGGCATTTTCCTAGTTCAAACAGCATTGTGTACAGAAGCATCTCAAGATGTAGCTCTAATTGGTGAAGCACAGAAAACACAATAGTTGTAAGTGAATCAAAATACGGTGAACCATTGTTAACTGCATGCAGAGCTGAAGAAGAGTGTGGAGGGCGAATGGACTGGTGCATTAAGAAATGAGAAAAGAAACATCTGCCAACAGTCAAGAGAGGTGTTGGAAGCAGCAACTGTCCCAGTTGTGAACAGAGACAATGCCACCAATATGAATGACATGTTTTAGTAATCTCACTGACTTGCAGAGATTAAAAAAAAAAAAAAAAGTAGATGAGCTTTAATTTTGTTATTTGGAAGGTGGGAGTTGTTGAGTTAGTGGATTCAGGCATAAATTCCTAAATGCCTCCATCTACACTCAGTATCAACAGATTCAATTCATCAAGTCAACTTAATGTAATTTAGCAAAGGCTGAGCTTTCATTTATTTTTATTTTACATTTATTCTTACTAATTTCTATTTTACATGTTCATCTGTGTATTATTATTGCAGGATTTGGATTCCAGCTCTGTCCTTACATATACTTATGAGAAAATTATTCAATCTCTCTACCTCAGTTTCCGCATCTGTAAAATCAGACTAATAGTACCCACCTTAGAAGATTGCTTGAAGGGCCGCCTGGGTGGCTCAGTGGGTTAAGCCTCTGCCTTCAGCTCAGGTCATGATCTCAAGGTCCTGGGATTGAGCATCAGGCTGCTGCTCAGCAGGGAGCCTGCTTCCCCCTCCCCCTCTACCTGCCTCTCTGCCTACTTGTGATTTCTCTCTCTGTCAAATAAATAACATCTTAAAAAAAAAAAAATACTGCTTGGGTAAGAGACAGTACTTGGGAGGAAGATCACCTGCCAAATCTCAGCTCTGTCATTTACTAGTTGTGTGATCTTGGAAAAATTATTCTCAAATGTTCAGGTTTTATTTTCCCATAATATAAGACTCAGAAAAGTATCTACTTTGTAGGTTGTTATGGGAATTAAGTTAATTGGCATTAGTAAAGTGTTTAGGAGAGGACCTGGCATACGTAAGTGCTATTTTGCTTAAAAATGGTCAATACACATTTTCTTCCATTTATGACAAATTATGTAAATTGGAAAGTCCAATTAATGGAACCATCATCTTTTAAAAATACATTAATTAATTAGAGAGATTTTTTATAGATACTGTTTTTATAACTTATCTGTGCACTACAGACAATCCTAGACTGCAATATTTCTATTATATAGCATCTGAGGTAAAGTGGAAAAAACTGGTAAACTAATTTAGACTAAAAATGAAGACATTTCTTTGCATTATGAAATGAGCATGCCTCTGTAATATACAAAATTATTAGGTTTGTTCCAGATGGCTACCTACAGGAAAATTTAGTAATCATTGGCATTTAAAAGGACCCAAATTAGAGGTGTGATCTTTCTTTAAACCTGAATATCCAATGATACTATGCTTTCTTGATAAATAGTGAATTTGCTGTCTCTAGAGGTATGCAAATATGCACAAATTTTACTTAGTTATTACTGTGGAGTCCACTTAAGAAACTGTTGGAGATTGGTTTAACAACAGTTTTTTTTTTTTTAATTTTTTCCTGTCTTGGAATATTATAATTTAAGTTAATTTTCTCCAAATTTAAATAAATTACAGCTTTGAAGAGAGAAATAAAAAATGAGGGCAAATAACCACATTTAACAAAGGAACTGAATCTAAAACTAATTCTCAAGGAGTGATGTCAAGGGGAGTTCTCATTTGTTTTTTGAAACTTTTGAGAGATCTGAGCTACACTTTAAGGTAAATGAAGCATTTAGACACTTTAGAAGGACAGCTGTGTCAATCAGATGCTCTACTTACCATTGAAGACTTTTTTTCTTATGGTTTGCTGAATTTCTAAACATGTCTCACATTACCCAGCTCTAGTGATTTAAACTTGTTTCTCTGTGACATACAAGTAAAGAAAGCCATTCATTTTTTTCTTTAAACAGAGCTGCTCATGGGGTGGAAAAGGTCTCACACTTTTAATTTTCTTTTCTTCGTTTACATGGAGCCATAATCAGCCTGGAGACTTGTAGGCTTCCCATGGGCTGCAGACATAGACAGATAATAAAAGCAGCTTTATGTTGGACCACTGCACAGTTACTTTAAAGAAAATCCATGAAAATCTCCTCTTCTATTGTTAAGTCATTTTACTTTTCCTATTGAATTTTGTATTATTTAAGATTTAGTGACAATACATAACTGTAAAATAAATTTTTAGTATAACATAAATATAATATGCTTATCCATAAAGATAATTAGTATTGTCCAAAAAATGTTAACAATTTTAACAAGACTCCACCACCTTTAACAAAATGATAAACTATTCATAACAAAATTACAAAAGTGAAAAATTTGAAAGGATCAACTCAAATTGGTAAGAAGGAAACATGTACTAATGTTCAGTGCCTACAAATGTGCCAATTAATTTACATATCAATCTTTACAACTACTCTTCACATTTATTATTTATTAAATAGATGTTTATTAAGCACCATATATGTGCTGATGTTGGGCTCTACCAATAAAGAGAGAGTCATGATCTCTGCTCCATGGAGGTTCTAGGCTAATAGTCTCAGCTTTCCCCTCATGAAATACGTAACCTAAACAAATATGAACCATTATCCTCATTATCAAAATAAAGAAACTAAGGGTGTTGTACTTGTCCCTCCTTCACACAGATATTGAGTGCAGATATCAGAGGTGGAACTTACAGTCTTTTTCAGAGGAGACTTCAGAGTCCAGCTCCTTCCATTTTTCCATTAGATTGGGATTCGACTTCAGCATCAACATTTTTCTTTATAATGTCTTCCTTTTAAACTCTGGATTTAAAAGAAAATATAATTCTTTTGAACTTTCAGGAGAAAAAAGAGTCTACGACTTTGATTTTTTATAAAGATTTTCCCCTGAGAAATAGGAAACTACTGACCAAGCCAATTTTAGGTAAATTAATAATTAAAGATAAAGATAAGGAAGAGAAGTTGAGTTTGGTATGCACTGATCTACATTGAAAAATCATACGAATACACATGTAAACTATGGCTACTGTAGAATAAAAAGACCTATGTGTAGTCAAAAAAGGAACCAATACCTGTATTTAGTGAAAAAATTCTGATCCCTTAGAGGGAAATTTTCTGCTCTGGGTGATAAATTTTGAATTGTGTTCACATCCTACAAGTGAGCTCTAAAATACAGAATGTAGGGGCGTCTGGGTGGCTCATTTGGTTGGACGACTGCCTTTAGCTCAGGTTATGATCCTGGAGTCCCGTGATCGAGTCCTGCAGCAGGCCTCCAGCTCCATGGGGAGTCTACTTCTCCCTCTGACCTTCTCCTCACTCATGCTCTCTCTCACTGTCTGTCTCTCAAATAAATAAATAAAATCTTAAAAAAAATAAAATAAAAAATAAAATACAGAAAGTAATTCTATCCGTATATGGATTTGTGAAGTTCAACAATAAGTCATTCAAAAAAAAAGTCTAAAATTCCATCATGAAGAAATTTACATGTGTGTGTATGAATGGATGCACTAAAGAATTTGAAGTTATTTTTATTTCCATTTTGTTAACAAAAATTTATTTACTACGTTCAGTTGAATTGTGTACTTTTTAAAGAGTAGCAGGGGTGCCTGGGTGGCTCAGTGGGTTAAACCTCTGACTTCGGCTCAGGTCATGATCTCAGGATCCTGGGATTGAGTCCTGCATCGGGCTCCCTGCTCAGCGGGGAGCCTGCTTCCCCCCTCCCTGTGCTGCTCCCCCCACTTGTGCTCTCTCTCCTTCTCTCACTCTTTGTCAAATAAATAAATTCTTTAAAAAAAAAAAAAAAAAGAGTAGCAGAACATGTCACCCCCAAATATGCTAATTAGGCCTAATAATTTTTTGAGCTCAAGGCTATTGAGAACAGATACAAAAAAAGTTTCCAACCTTCCTCCTAGTTGCCTAAAAGCAGGACATGAATTTTCAAAGATGTCCCTCCTCTCTTCTCTTCCAGAAGTACAAAAGTTAATCACCAAAAAAAAAAACATGAAATCCCTATTGGCTTGAAGGGACATCAGCAAAATCTACATAAGAAATATTATTAACTTGTCTTTATGTACCATTAGTTTCCCATATATTTGCCTTCCCCCAATTTTCTGCCCCTAGAAACTCTAGGACTTTTTCCTTTGTCTTGTTACTTCTCTGAAATGTATTGTCCTTACACTAAGATATCATTTAAACTCAACTTTTAACCAAACCTTTGACTTACTAATTTTTCCATGGGCATCTCTCATGTGTACGTGAAATATACAGGTAAACAAACTTTTTCTCTTGTTAATCTGCCTTTTGTTATAGGGGTCTGTAACCAAGAACTTAGAAAATGAGAACTTAGAAAAGTAGAAGAAAAAATATTTTTTATCTTCTACATTTACTTATATTTAACTGACGACTATTCTCAATGAGGCTTCAGTGCTGTGTCAACATAACTACCACTATTTCTCCAAAATCTACCATGAGTTCTATGGTGCCTTCCAACTCCAGATACCAGTTAAGTGAAGACAATTTCAACTTAAACTGAAAATTAAGAAATACCCTCATGAATGCATACTCACATTGATATTACCTCTGAGATTCTAAAAGATGAAGTGAAATATTAGCATCTGGAATAGTTTTCTCTCTTAGTGCATATTGTCATATTTTAACTTATTCACCCTTTACTGACTCGTGAATGCAAAGAAAATTTGTTCAACATGTTAATGAGCCCGTTCTATATGCTAAGCACTGTTTTTTGTTTTTGTTTTTGTTTTTTTTTGGCTATAGAAAGGAAGTAACAACAACTAACATTTACACGATGTTAATTATGTTTCAAGAATTATACAGTTAAAATTCATTTCTAAGCCCTGAAGGATTCCACTGTTACAAAAGAATGAACAAGCCATTGTGATTTGACATTGCATGTTAAAATAGATATCTATGGAAGGAAAGGGTTTGGAACAAAAAAAGTGAGTGATTAACTCTCTTTTGGAGGCTGATTTAGTGAAGTTACATGAACTGTGGGTTTGTTTGTTGTCTTGCAAGGAAAATGAAAATATCTCAGACTTCAAGAAGAAAAATAACAACATGTCTGAAGAGCATCATGTAGTTCAGTGTATTTGTTGCAGAGAATGTGATGAGGTTATAGAAGGAAGAGAAGCTTTGTAGCTCTACCTAAGTCATTCAGTTTTTTTCCAAAACTAGTTTAACAGAGATTAGCCATTGGATGATCCTACAGGAATATGGCATAGTCAAACTGAAATTTTAGAAAGAGCATTCTACTGGTAGAATGGTAAATTTAGGTGAAAGGGGGTATATGAAATCAAATGCCAACTGTTTAACCAGGCATGACCTGAAAATCCTCTGAACAAAGGAGATTATAATAAGAGGTGAGAGAAGTACTGTAAATTTTAAAGGGTTAATGAATTATATCTAAAGGAATTAGTTATTGTTTAAAAATGGGAATGGACAAAAATTGAATTCCAACTATGTGTGATGCACTGTTCGTAGCAGGAAAGGGTAAACAGATGAACAAAGAAGTAAAAGTACAAAAAGAAAACAAAGAGGAATATGGTAGACAGACTATATCAATAATTTTACTTAATATAAATATGCTGAACATTCCAATTAAAAGACAATTTATCAGATGCAGTAAAAACAAAATATAGGCTGTATGTATGACACTCATTGTATGTCCAAAGACACTGCCAGAAACGGGGATATTTAGATTTCATAGGTGGAAGAGATTGAGATGAAGCTGAGTTCCATAGTAAAAGTATTTAAAAGGAGAATGATCAGTATAAGCAGGATATATTTTTTTGGAATGTTTACTTCTAACTTTCTTTTAATTATTTCCTTCTGTATGACTTCTTATTCAACTAGAGGCCTTGGTTGCTTTGAGGACGGTTAGTAATCTAACAATAAAGGAAGAGAAAAAGACAGTTTAGTTTCTTTTCAAACATAAGATTAGATAAAGAGTTGAAATCCATATACCTCAATCAATGACAGCAGAAACCAGAAGGACAGAAACTAAAAGAGATCAAGCCAGGCTGTGTTATCTTTTGATGAGGCTTATGTCTCCCTCCCCCCATACCTTTATCAGATAACTTATGGAATTAATTTTGTTAGAAACTTTGAAGACCCTTACAATAGCCTGATTGGCACTCCTGAAATATTTGTTGACTAGCCAAAGTAATGTGTCATTATATTGTTAATATGAATTGACATTGAATTTCCAAAATATAATTGGTAGCACTATGTCATCAATATAAAAATAAATTTTTTAGCGACAAATTCTGATTTAAAAATGGCAGTAACCTCTCGACATCAGCCACAGCAACTTCTTTCAAGATACGTCTCCAAAGGCAAAGGAAAAAAGCAAAAATGAACTTTTGGGACTCCATCAAGAGCAAAAGCCTCTGCACAGCAAGGGAAACAATCAACAAAATAAAGAGACAACCCACTGAATGGGAGAAGATATTCACAAATGACACTATAGACAAAGGGCTGATATCCAAGATCTATAAAGAACTTCTCAAACTCAGCACACACAAAATAAATAAATCATGTCAAAAAATGGGCAGAAGACATGAATAGACACTTCTCCAAAGACATACAAATGGCTAACAGACACATGAAAAAATGTTCATCATCATTAGCCATCAGGGCGATTCAAATCTAAACCACATTGAGACACTACCTTACACCAGTTAGAATGGCCAAAATTAACAAGACAGTAAACAACAAGTGTTGGAGAGGATGTGGAGAAAGTGGAGCCCTCTTACACTATTGGTGGGAATGCAAGTTGGTGCAGCTACTTTGAAAAACAGTGGAGATTTCTTGAGAAATTAAAAATAGAGCTACCCTATGACCCTACAATTGCACCACTGGGTATTTACCCCAAAGATACAGAGGTAGTGAAAAGAAGGGCCATCTCTACCCCAATGTTCATAGTAGCAATGGCCACAGTTGCCAAATTGTGGAAAGAACAAAGATGCCTTTCAAGGAATGAATGGATAAAGAAGATATGGTCCTTATATACAATGGAGTATTATGCCTCCATCAGAAAGGATGAATACCCAACTTTTGTATCAACATGGATGGGACTGGAAGAGATTATGCTGATGGAAATAAGTCAAGCAGAGAGACTCAAGTATCATGGTTTCACTTACTTGTGGAGCATAAGGAATAACACAGAAGACATGGGGAGATGGAGAGGAGAAGTGAGATGGGAGAAATTAGAGGGGGAGACAAACCATGAGAGTCTGTGGACTCTAAGAAACAAATTGAGGATTTTGGAAGGGAGGAAGATGAGGAGTTGGGTGAGCCTGGTGGTGGGTATTATGGAGGGCATGTATTGCATGGAGCACAGGGCATGGTGTATAAACAATGAATTTTGGAACACTGAAAAGAAATAAAATAAAATAAAATGGGGAAAAAAATGGGTAAGCCTGGAAGTCAAAACCATTGATTTCTATCTTGGCCATGGCAAATGAGTTCTAGAAAGTCTCTAGACCCAAGCATTGTCATTTATAATTAAGAGAATCAGATAAGAAATCCAAGGAAAGACTTTAAATGAGCTGATTGCTTATAATAAAAATTAAATGATCTAAAACACCCATGCAAATACAATCAACTGATCTTAGACATAGGAACAAAGGAAATACAATGAAAAAAGTTAGTCGTTCAACAAATGATGCTAGAAGACTGGATTTCTACCTGAAAAAAATGAACAAACAAACAAACACAAAACAAAACAAACAAACAAAAAAACCCTAAATCTAGACAGTTTTATACCTCTCACAAAAATTAACTCAAGATGAATCATAGATAAACCTAATTGTAAAAACACAAAACTTCAAAACTCCTAGAAGATAACACAGAAAATCTAATTGACCTTGGGTTTGGTAATGACTTTTTAGATGAAACACCAAGCCAGGACCCATGAAAGAAATGATTAATAAGATGGACTTCACTAAAATTAAAAACTTCTGCTTTGCAAAAGACATTGCCAATAGAATGAAAAGACAAGTCACAGACTGGGAGAAAATACCTCCAAAAAAAGTAAAAGACATCTGATTAAGGGCTGTTATCCAAAATATATAAAGAACGCTTATATATTGTTATATATATTTATTTATATATATTTATTATTTATATATTATTATACATAAGGAACACAATAATAAAACAAACAACTTAATTAAAAGATAGACCATAGATCAGAAGAGACAGATCATCAAATAAGATACACAGATGGAAAATAAGCATACAAAAAGGTGCTCCATATTGTAAATCATCAGAGAATTCCAAGTTAAAACAACCATGACCCAAACTGAAAACACTGACCTCACCAAATACTGGCAAGGATTTCAAAAAACAGGAACTCAAATTCATTGCTGGTTGAAATGCAAAATGATACAGCCCCTATGGAAAGCAATTTGGTGGCTTCTTATCAAAGTAAATATGTTCTTACCATATGATCCCACAATGTCATCCTTTGGTATTTAAAACCAAAGGAGTTAAAAACTTATGTCCACAAAACAATATGCAAATAGACGTTTATAGCAGCCTTATTCATTATTGCCAACACATGGAAACAACCAAGATGTCCTTCAGTAGGTGAAAAGAGAAACTGGTACAACCAGACTATAGAATAGTATTCATTATGAAAAAGAAAAGAGGATGAGGTATTAAGCCATGAAGGGCATGGAAGAAACTTTTTGTTTTTTTTACTCCAAATTTTTATCTAAATTTCAGTTAGTTAACATAGAGTAGAATATTAGTGTCAGGTATAGAATCCATCAATTCACCACTTAATTAATAGTGCTCATCATAACAAGTGTCCTCCTCAATACCAATCATCTATTTAACCTATCCCCCACCTACTTCCCATCCACCAACCAACAGTTTAGTCTCTATAGTTAAGAGTCTGCTTCTTGGTTTGCCTCTTTTTCTTATCCCATGTTCATTTGTTTTGCTTCTTAAATTCCACATATGTGTGAAATCATATGATATTTTCCTTTTTCTGACTTATTTCACTTAGCAAATAGTCTTTAGCATATATATATATATGTATATATATATACACACATATATATGTATATGCATGTGTATATGTATATATGTGTATATACTGCTGCTTCTTTAGCCATTCATCAGTCGATGGACTTTGGACTTTGGGCTCTTTCCATAGTTCGGCTATTGTTGATAATTCTGCTATAAATATTGGGGTCCATGTGTCCCTTGAAATCAGTATTTTGTATCCTTTGGGTAAATAACTAATAGTGCATATGTTGGATTGTAAGGCAGTTCTATTTTTAACTTTTTGAGGAACCTCTGTAATATTTTACAGAGTGCCTACACCAGTTTGTATTCTCACCAATGGTGTAAGAAGGTTCACTATTCTCTACATGCTTACCAATACCTATTGTTTCCTGTATTATTAATTTTAGTCATTCTGTCAGATGTGAGGTGATAGCTCATTGTGGTTTTGATTTGTATTTCCCAGATAAAATGAGTGATGTTGGTCATCTTTTCAAGTGTCTGTTATAGTCATCTTTATGTCTTCTTTGGAGATATGTCTATTCAAAAGTATGGAGGAAACTTAAATTCTAGTAATGCATATTTCTGAAACCTAGTAATGCATATCACTGAGTGAAAGAAGCCTATATGAAAATGCAACATTCTACATAATTCTAAGTCAAAGATATTCTGGAAAAAGGCAAAACTATGGATACAGTAAAAGACCAATAGTTGCCAGGAGTCAAGGGGAAGAAGTAATGGATAGTCAGAATACAGGAAATTTTTAAGGCAGTGAAATTATGCTACTACAGTGCTGGGTATACACCCCCATACTTTTGTCAAAAATCCATAGAATGTACACTTGGGTGAGAATGATGAGCCAATATAGGTTCATTGACTGTATCATATGTACCACTCTGGCACAGGATGTGAATACAGAGGGAGGCTATGCCTGTGTCAGAATAGGCAGTATATGGGAAATCTCTGCAACTTTCTGCTTGGTTTTGGTGTGAATATAAAAATTGCTCTAAAAAAGTCTATTAAAAATATAAAATGTTTTAAATATTCTTATAAAATAGAGCTGTCAGTGTATAATTCCTTCCATTCTTTAATTTTAGAGCCTGGCATTATGTATAAATTTTGGTGTCTTTGACCATGATGTGTCTTTCTCAGATTTAGCTAGCAAACCAGCAGCCTCAACATCTTACCATTATACACAGTACAATGATATATTTTTAATTAAATACAATTAAAACTGAGAAAGAACTTTTTATTATAGAATATTTTAAATTTTATTTAGATTAGTGTTATTTTGAAAAACAATTTAAAATACACAATTTTTCAAATAAATAAAACTGGGAACTTATCTAAAGACTGTTAGAAAAAATTTTTTTTATTTTGTTTTGTCTGGTTCATTCACATACTGCCTCTACATTATGGGTTTTTTTTTTTTTAAAGCTAATTCCAAATATTATGACAAAGTATTATTTAAAAAAAATATTTTCCTTACTGCCTTATAATCTCACTTCCATTTAATCACCAAATAATCCTACCTTTTCTACAGAATATATTTTTTGGCTTCATTTTCAGACTAGGGAAGCGAAGCTCAGAGACTGTCAATGATTTTCTCAAAGCTACATAATGACTACACAGAATACAAATCCAGATTTTTACGCAATCTGACTTGTCTCTGCTGAGTACCTTTTGCTTCAGGGCCACACTTAGGAATTTGAATAGACTTCCTTGTTAGGATTCCTGCCTGCATGTTAAATGTCATATCACCACTGCTTCATTTGTAGTTCCTTAATGGGAAAAAGAGAGAGTGGCAGTAGGGAAAGAGAATAAAATTACTTGCAATTGAAAGGCAATGGTATCCTTTCCCTTTTGAAATTTAGACTCAAGTGTTTTTTTTTGGGTTTTTTTTTTTTTGTTGTTGTTGTTGTTTTTTTACTTTTTATTGTTCCGGGGAAAAAAGAAGGAAGTAGATTAAACAATCCAAACATATTATCATCTTTTTAGAAGTTCAACCCCTCACCGTCATCATGTATTTTGTTCTAGAACAAGAGTGTCCAAATATTTTATGATTCTGTAACTATTTAAATAAAAAAAAATCTGAGTACACATCTCAAATACATGTGTACTTATTTATTTATAAATATTATATGTGTCCTATTAAAACAAATGTTATATATTATAAAATAAAATATCTGTCTTAAAAGCTAATACTAAGTTACAGACAAATGTAAAAATCTGATAGTGGATAATTCTTAATTAATGGAATGTGAATATAGATATAATGTTACAAATTGGCCTGTGTGCTGCTTAGTACTCAGGTGTAAACTGATAGTCTCGAAAGGAGAAACAAGTTGGTGGCAATCAAACCTAGAGACATGTTAACTATTTAATAAGATAAATACAGACCTGTTCATTACTTACATGTTAGAAAATGATAGCTACTGAATTCTAGGGAAAATAAGCAAATGTTTTCTTCAAAAGCTTACACCTAAGGGTATTAAGTCAAGACTGTAAGTATCGGGGCACCTGGGTGGCTCAGTGGGTTAAAGCCTCTGCCTTCGGCTCAGGTCATGATCCCAGGGTCCTGGGATCAAGCCCCGCATTGGGCTCTCTGCTCAGCGGGGAGCCTGCTTCCTCATATCTCTCTTCCTGCCTCTCTGCCTACTTGTGATCTCAGTCTGTCAAATAAATAAAATCTTTAAAAAAAAAAAAAAAAGACCGTAAGTATCTATTATAGGAACATATGATAAAAGCATATGAAAGAATCAAACATCATGCTGTGAGATATAAAGGAATCCCCGGCGGGGAGGGGATTCTCATTCTCTCCTTCTGCAGTCCCAGGTGGTAATAAGGAAATAGTTCTTTTTTTGAGGGTGAAAATGTGAACTACATCAAAGACACACAAGGCTCCTTTAGAAGGAAAGGCTATGTTGACAGCAACCATGGACATTTCAAAATTAGAAAGAGAGCCGGAGGATGGAATAACCTACAAAGGAAAATAGTTCTCCACACTGCCTTCCCAAATTGTGTGCGAGGAGCCAGGGAAGGAATGCAAGGAAAGCACGCAACACCACTGCTTCTACCCTTCATATACCATACCTCTGTTAAAGTACCCAACACGCACCTAACCCACGTCTTTGAGGGCACTCATGTATTTCTGACTCAAAGATGGATTCACATTTTTATTTATGAATATTGACATTAAACTTTTTGTACATCTTAAAAATAAGTGCTATATTCCATCACACAGAGATCTTGACATTCTGGCCGGGTCTTTGGTGAAAGTTGAGAATTGACAGATGGATGAATGTATAACATCTTGACCAACAGATATCCTTTATGATCCTGATAAAATTTAACATTGAGAAAGAGAACAAGATGCTTCTAGTTTCCTACTGACCTAAAAAAAAAAAAAATTAGAGAAATCAAATTGTGAAATATTTGTAAAGATCAGAAAAGGTCTGAAAAAGCCAGAATGCTCTCATGGGAAGTTTCAACTACCTAAATATTGACTGTATAACAAGTATGCAGAAAATTGTAACAATGTGTTTTTTAAAGAAAATTCCATTTGTTCGTAATTTGATTTGATGAACAGCTAGCTAATCTGGCAGAAAAGAAAGAACCAGTTTGTTATATATTGTAAGGCTCACAGATAGGAATTATTGATAAATAAATATGATGCCAAGAACTTTGATTGCAGGATAATAACCATAATACAGTTTGCAAAGAAAAAAAATCAGTTACAAACCTGCAGATTATAAGCAATCTTTCATTGTCTCCAGTTCTTAGACTAAATTTGCTGCCCAGGAAAAACTACATTCAAGTAAGCTCCTCAGCCAATTGTCTCTTTTTGCTAGTTTTGGGTGAAGTACAATGTGGAGTGAGTGAGTTATAAAGGAAGAAGAAACAGACAGAGATTTTAAGTCAAGGTCTTTACATTTGAAGTCAGTTGAATATAAAATAGAGGCAGTCTTATTAATAATTTTTCTCGGGTGGAAGTTTCTCTTAGTGTTCTCAAGCATCTTTTTTATGTTCTTTCCATGTTCTCTCCAAATGCAAGCCTGATACTCTTGGCTTTTCACATTTAGAATCTTATTAGAAAAGATACTGACGGATTGATTTATTTTGTACAAAACTGATTTGTTGTAAAGTAGCCCTCTGTAAGGACATATATATTCTAGTTTATCAACAAAGCACTAAGCCAAAGGAAGAAAACTGCAGAAATAGACATTATAAATTAGAACCAGAGAAAGGAATTTAGAATAATAACAACAAATGAAAGAAAGGAGAATTTGAATTGAAACAGCCTGATTCAGGGCTGACTTGGTAAACAGGTGTCCAGGGCAACAACAAACAAGTTTACTACATTGTGAGGAGCAACAAGCAAACTTTCTTCTGATAAAAATGATGTAGGGGCACCTGGGTGGCTCAGTGGGTTAAGCCTCTGCTTTCAGCTCAGGTCATGATCTCAGGGTCCTGGGATTGAGCCCTGCATGGGACTTTCTGCTCAGCAGGGATTCTACTTCCCCCTCTCTCTCTCTGCCTGCCTCTCTGTCTACTTATGATCTCTCTCTGTCAAATAAAGAAATAAAATCTTTAAAAAATGATTGTAAATTAAAGGTATGCTGAGAGGCCTTTATACACCTACCAGATTTGTAAATATTCCTAAATTTGGTAATATACTTTCTGCAAAAAGTGAGGAAATCAGAGACCTCAATTCATTGCTGGTAGGAGTAAAAATTACAATAATCAGAAATGTAGCAATATCTATTAAAATTTTAAACACATATTTCTGACCATGCAATTTTGTTCCCAGGAATTTAGTCTACATATGTGGTTATATATATATATATGCAAAATTACATAAATACAAGATTTTTTTTTTAATTGCAGCATTGTTGGTAATAGCCAAAGAATCAAACCACCCAAAATACCATCAAAAGCGAAGGGTTTAAATGAATTATGATTTATCTGTCTACTGGGTGTTGTGTGGATAAAAACCAACAAGTAACCTATTTGTATACTGACATGAAATGTCCTCCAAGATATATTTTAAGTGAAAAATCATGTGCAGAACCATGTGTATATCTTACTACCTTCTGTGTACACTGATAAAAATAAGAATCTGTATCTATGTTTCTTTGGCTATAAAGAAACTGAAAAGATACATAAGAATCTATAACAGTGCTTTCCATGGCGAGAGGAGACGGATATAGAGAGGAGCAAGAAGGAAAGGACTTTTCAGTATGCACCATTTTATACTTACATATGTGTATTACCTGTTGGAAAATTAAATAAAAAAAACTTTTATCAACTATTACTGGAATAAAATTGGAAATGTATAACATTTAACTTTGTATCTGAATGAAATATAAATTGATACAATCCCCACTGACTAAACAGTACATTTTAGTTAAAAAAAAAAAAATGTGTCCAAAGAACAAGATACGCTGTATTATTAGTCAGAGTCCAGCCAGAATAGTCTAGGTTATGCTGCAGTATTTATTAACTACAAAATCTTAGTATTTTACAGAACATGTTTGTATTGAGGATCTGCTTCATTTCTTCTCTGTATTGTCTGCATCCCAGCTCAATGTTGATGAAACTTTTCCCATCTAAGTGTCTCATGTCAGAAGCAAAAGAGGGAGATGGTGAACCAGAAGCTCGTTAAACTTTCTTAAAAGTGATACACATTACTTATTACTTAACAATATTTTATTGGCCATTGCAAGTCATATGGCCTCTCTTAAATTCAACAAGGCAGGAGCTATTCCCCCAGGAACCCTTCCCACAAAGAAGGGGTGCATCTCAAATCACGTAATCAACCCAAAATTAATGGCATAGGAACTATAAAAAACCCACACAGGAACTATTTTGAAAAAAATAGTAGTAATTAATGTATGTCCTTTGTTATTAAAAGATCTTCATTTTCTCTTTGTCCCCATTCAATGAATCTGAACTAATTCTAACACTAATGTTAATTCTAACCTTGTATAATAAATATAAACTTTAAGGAATCTGCCTAAAGTTCCTACATATCTCATTGCTCTCTAGACAGGAACAGACCTTGGAATCATTAAAATTGTCAGGAAAGGCGCGCTTGGGTGCCTCAGTCATTAAGTGTCTGCCTTCAGCTCAAGGTCCTGGGATCAAGCCCTGAATCGAATCGGGCTGCCTACTCAGCGGGAAGCCTGCTTCCCCCTCTCCCACTCCC
Source organism: Mustela nigripes (assembly GCF_022355385.1). NCBI lineage: Eukaryota > Metazoa > Chordata > Mammalia > Carnivora > Mustelidae > Mustela > Mustela nigripes. Next base: position 238,938,464 of record NC_081557.1, on the reverse strand, counting down.
CCTGTTTGTGTTCCCTCTCCCTCTATGTCAAATAAATAAATAAAATCTTAAGAAAAAAAATTTTAAAAAATTGTCAGGAAAGACTTTACTTTGAGGCTAAGTGAATTGGTCATGTTTTCAAAGTGAGTTTCCAAAGTTTTCTAATACATCACACCACATAGTTAAGTCCTCCAAAGTACAGAAGCATCAGTAGGAATTTATGCCATTGAAGAGGGTGAGAGATATATGCAAAAAATTAGGCTTCATTGTGGATTAGCAGAGATTTCTTTAACCGACTGAATGAATAAAAGAAACTTGCATTTTAATAATTATTCCTAAATATGCAAACTTTTTCTCATACTGAAATAGCTGAGTATTATCTACAGAATATACTTCAATTAAAATTTTAAACTTCATTACTTAATTCTCTCTAGTCCCTCTTCAGTTATTATCACCAACTCTATACCTTATTCAAGATAAGTGACATATAACATCTGGTGTAAAACTCGAATACCATTTGAATTCTTAATCATGCTACAAAATTATATTATCTGTGAATCTGTTAATCAGGTAGCATCTATGTGGATTTTATTACCAATAAAACACAGAAACCATTTTGACTCAGATAAAATCTTCTTGGGGACCAAAAAAAAAAAAAAAAAAGAATATTTCTTATTTAAAAGTCATCATCTAGGAAGGGCTACTTGCTTATGATTTGAAAGTGGTCGAAGACTTGACTTTCATTTAATGCTACTTCTTAAGTTGTCTGTGCTTCTGTGATTGAAAGTGAGAAGTGAATGAAATTACATGACTGAAGGAGAATAAAGGAGGGGAAATAGTATGAGTTTAGGCTTAGAAGAGAGATCTAGAAAGGGATATTGAATAAAAAGAAAAGCAGTGTGGCTGAAATAGAAGGATTATGAGAGGCAGTATTGAGAGGCAGTTTTGGAAAAGTAAATTAGAATAAATTGTAGAAGACCTAGAAATCCAGCTAAGGATCCTGATAGAAATGAGCAGATATGACAGGCTTTTAAATCAGAGGCTGGCAGAAGGAATGGAAGAAAGCAGATTAGAAGCCCATGATTGGAAACAGAGATGATAAGGAATGATACTCAGGGATGATAAGGAATCTGAGTTAGACAGCGTCATTATAAGGAGATATGAGAGAAGGATCAGAAGCAATGAAAAATACAAACTAACAGAACAGAATTTGAATAAATAAATATGAAATAAAAAAGAAAAAGGAATCTGACTGTGAGGCTGGGAAAATTGGAGAATGGGTGGTTAGGAGAAGCAGAATCCAGAGCGGGAAGAACTTGGAGATGGGGTTTGAAGTAGAAAAGGTGTAGTGTAGGTATATGTTTATGTGTAGGGAGAGAGTTAGAAAGTTACTTTTACCAGTACTGAAATTAGATATGAGATATACAAGTTAAAATGTCAACCAGATATTTTAAACATGAAATTCAAATTTGAAAAATAAGACCAAAGAGAAATTTTACCTCCTTCTTTCCTCCTTTTTCTCTTTCCTTTCTTTTCTTTCCCTTCCTCCCTCCTCCCCTCTTTTCTTCCTCCTTCCCTTTTTTTTCCCTCTTTTCCTTCCTTCCTTTCTCCCCTTCCATTCCCTACCCTGCCTTCTCCTCCCCCCCCCCACAACATTTTGGCTGTTCTGTGTACCCTTGAAAATAGTCATACTGCTCTTTTGGACAGAGTACTCTATAGATGCCAATTAGGTTGACTTGATTGATAATGGTATTCATGCCCTTTACTTCTCTTGAATTGTGTGTGGGAGTAGCGTGCGCATACAAAAAAAAAATGGTTATAAGGATATTAGGTGCAAAAGTGGTTTGATTTGTAATACCTTGATTCATTCTTGCTTTATTAATATGAAACGATCTTGTTTATGATTTTATATTTTTGTCCTAAAATCTGTCTGATATTAATGTAACCACTTCTGCTTTTTAAGAAATTAGTATTAGCATGATTGATCCTTTTAATCAATTCATGTCTTTATTTTTGACACAATTTTTTTAAGGCAGCATATGGTTGGGTCTTGCCTTTTTGTGTGTGTGTGTATGTGTGGTTAAGATTTATTTATTTATTTGAGAAGGTGCGGGGGAGACACAGAGGGAGAGAGGGAATCCTTGAACTGTCTCTTTGTTGAACATGGAGCCAGACAGGGGCTGTCTCACCACTCTGAGATCATGACCTGAGCCAAAATCAAAAGCCAGCTGCTTAACACACAGAGCCACCTAGGCGCCAGATTCTTGCCTTTTACAATTCAAGTCTGACAATCTCAGCCTGTTAATTGGTGTGTTTAGTTTACTTCTTTTTAATGTGATTCTTGTTATTTTGATATCAATATTGTCAGATACTGACAGATATTGTCAGATTTAAATTTACCACTTAAGTATTTGTTTTCTATTTGTCTTACCTGTTCATTCTCCTTTTTCTTCTTTGCCATCCTACTTTCAGATTATACTTTTATGACTTCATTTTATCTCTTGTTGACATATTAGCTATAACTCTTTGTTGTTGATGATTTAGTGGTTTCTTAAGGGTTTAAAGTATATACTTTTAACTTACAATCTATTTTCCTTTAAAACCATATCACTTCAATTAATATCTACAAATTTCTAATACTATACTTTTCTCTTTCTCATTCCAGTGATTATGATATTTTTGTGTATATTATAAGCCTCAGATATATTATTATTACCTGTTGTTAAATAGTTAATCCTTTGAAGAGCTTTTTGGAAAGAAAATAGATATATGTTGACTCACATACTTAATGTTTCAAGTGCTCTTTATTGCCTTGTGTACATCCAGATTTCTATCGGGTACCATATTTCTTCTGCACTGAGTACTTATTTTAAGATTTTGTGTAGGGGCGCCTAGGTGGGGCTCAGTCAGTTAAGCCTTTGACTCTTGACTTTGGCTCAGGTCATGATCTCAGAGCTGTGAAATCAAACCCCGTGTCTGTCTCTGTGATTTGCAGGGAGTCTGCGTGAGATTCTCTCTTCATCTCCCTTTGCTCTTCCCCCTTAGCCCCTCCCCACATCGTGCTCATGCACTTTCTCTCTTCCTCTCTGCTAGAGATGAATTATTTCGATTCTTGTATGTCTGAAAAAGTCTTGATTTCATCTTCATTCTTAAAGGATATTTTCTCTGGATGGAGAATTATCATTTACTCTTTATATTTGTATTTAATACTTTAAGGATACTTTCCTGTCTTCTGGCCTACATTGTTTATCATGAGAAATTTTTTGTCATCTTTGTTTTCCTATACGTAGCATTTTTTTTTTCTTGGTTGTCTTCAAGATTATTTTCTTTGTGATTGGCTTTAAATAATTTGATTAGAATGTGCCTTGGTGTATTTCATTGTTGTTTTTTTCATTTTTCTTGTATTTGGAGCCTGTTCACTCTCTTTGATAAAATTTGATAAAGTTTGAGTTTATTATTTCAAAAAACACTTTTATAATTTTCTTTCCCTCTTTTGAAGACTCAAATTCTCTGTACATTAGGTTACACAGAGTTGTACCACGGCTTCCGGACGTCCTGTTTGTTGTTTAAAGTCTTTTTTTTCCCCTTGTATTTCAATTTTGGTAGTTTCTATTTCTATGATGTCAAGTTAACTAACTTATTTTGCAACATCTTATCCTTCTTTTATCCTATCCAGTCCTTTTTTTTTTTATATCAGTATTATATAGTTTCCATCTCTAACAATGAGATTTAGCTCTTTTTAAAAGTATCTTCCATGTCTCTACATAGGATATTTAATTATTTTCTGGCTTTTTGAATGTGTGGAGTGTAGTTATAATAACTGTGTTATAATGCATTACTGATAATTCTATCATTTCTTTCAGTTCTGAGTTGGTTTGGACTGACCAATTATTCTCTTCATTATAAGTCATATTTTCCTGCTTCTTTCCAAGCTTGGTAATTTTTTTAGATGCAAGACATTGTTAATTTAGCCTTGTTGAGTGCAATATTGCCTGAATGCTAAGTATTTTTGTAGTTGTATACGTTTTCTTGAATGTCTTCCTTGCACATAAGTTATTTGTAAATAATTTAAGTCTCTTTGGTCTTCTTTTGTCTATGGCCATACCACCCTGAATGTGCCCCATCTCGTCTGGTCTTCTTTTATTTATTTATTTTTAGGTGGGACAAGAGCAGTTATTAATCTACAACTCATTCTTCACCTTCACTGACAAAAGGTCCTTCTGGATGTACAACCAGTTCTGCATGAAGTATGAGCCTTTCCAGTCTAACTGGACAACAGGAAATATTCCTGTACCATCTGAGCTTTAAGTACTGTCTTTTAATCCATTTGGGTGGTTCTTTGCATGGCAAAAAGACTTGGTGCAGGTTTTCAGAGTGCTTTCTCTGTTCTGCACTAAACTTATAAGCATTCTTTCCTAGTGACTAGAGTTGCCCTTGCCTCCTTGAACTATCAGTTCTGTCTCTTCACCTCAGAGCATCCACCAGTCTCTCCTTGGTTTTCCCTTTCCTGCACCACAGCCTGGAAATGTCCTCAGAGAAGTATATCTAGTAATTGTTGTGCTTATTTCATTTGTTTCCTATGAGAGTAAAATGTCTTTATTGCCCAATGCCCAGGGTCCTGAATAAAGTTGCTCTATATGGCTTGTCTAGTTATTTGTTTTCTTCAGGTTTGGTAAATCCTTGTATGATAAAGCTATTTCATCTAGAAGTCTCTTGATAACAGAAACTCACAGAAGAAAACAATTAAGAACTGAATGCATAAGAACACAGCACAGACCTTGAAATTAGGCTTCTTGATTTTAAATCCTAGCTCCACCAGTGTAATATTAGGCAACTTTATTGAATCTCTATGATTCATTTACCTCAGGTGTAAAGTAAGGGTGATAGAAGTTACCCCTTCACTAATTTAATATGAAGACTAAATCAGTTAGTATATATGAAGTGCCTGTCTCATGGCAAACCCTGAATAAGTACTAGTTATAATCATATTACTTGTAGCAGTAAAGGAGCTCTTTTTTATTAGTATTACCACAAGAAGAGTATACAATAAGGCTCTTCAAGGAACTGGAGAGAAGAAATGGAAATGCATCAGTAACCAAGTTTACTGTTGTTGTTGTTGCTGATTTTTTTTCTCTCTCTCTTTTTCTTCAACAATGGATGTACTTCATCCATGTTTTTATCAGTTTCTTCTTTATTCTGATCTCTCCCTCTATAAATCAACTTTCTCTGCTTCTCTTAGTGATTGGGGCTAAACATTCCTGACCTGAGTTGCTGAGTTTCTATGTACTAATGACAAGAAATTAACTAGCATGACTGACTCTATTGGAAAAATACACATGACTGACTAGATAGAAAGAGAATTTTAGAAAATGCATATTTGGGTTACAGAGTTTACTATAGCGACAAGTTTCCATTAAGTATCAAAGAACCCACATTAGGGTCACACATCAATTTGTGTGTAGGGGGCAGTAATACTCCTCTTCAGATATTTTGGTTTTCTTCAGAGATACTGAGATCTCAAAGACATTTGTTTTAAGGGTGATAAAAGAACAAGGTTTTGCAGGTGAATTGGAAATAATGTGGAAGCAAAGTCCCCATAGATGGGAAACTGTGCTTTCTATTTAACAAATGCCTCCATCCTTTTTGTTATTCAGTAACTCTCACTTCAAATGAATGTGTCATTGCAGTAATGCTCTATTTCTAACCAGCTGTCTAATTTTTCAGAGAGATGAATGAAATAATTCCATGAGTAATAATTAACAAGTGGCAGAAGTTACTATGATTTTTTAATTATGAAGAGATAAAATTTTCTTCCAATTATTTGTTTAAAAATTTTATTGATTTCTCTTTTCAAAGAGAAATGAGCTGTCTTCAGTTAATGTCTAAAAAATGATTTCAATGAGAGTTGAAGGATGTTAATATTAGTTTTCTCTCAGTGTTGTTCATATCAAAGCCTACATTTTTTTTAAAAGCCTTTTTGGACAATTTACTTATAAGTACACATTAAAATTTTATTATAATCTTTTTGTAGGGCAAAAAGAATCTTCTAACAGATCAACTCAAATATTTCTTCTTTGGTAGAATTATTTATCAGAAAGAGTGTTCAGAAATAGACCTGTTAGAATAGATAGACAAAGAAGGAAATGTCTGATTAAAAGTTATAAGGCTCTTGACTGACAGCTTCTTAGCGGATGGGTTACTCTTTTCTCAGAACAAGATTTAGTCTCATTGTAGTTTAGAATAAACTACTTACTCATTTTGTGAAGGCTACGATTTTCTTCCCCTAAAAACTTAAGCATTTTCTTACCCAAGTAGCTTATTTTCCAAACCAAATTTAAGTGACTTTTTTTCTCCTACAGATCCTACAGGAAGACATTATAGCTCTCCAAAATCTAGCCTTTTGTCCAATAAACACTGGTAAGTTTTTGTTATATGTAGATGAAAAATGTGATATTTTATGTAACATAGAAATTGAAGCTCGTTTTGAATGCAAGATAGGAACTTATTAAACAAACTGAGGGTGAATCCTTTTGTGAAAGCAAAATCTTTAGGGCATGTAAATAAACATTTTGGTAGGCCAGACAGGATAGCATACTGGGATGGCTTATAGGTCAAGAAAAAGTATTTGAATAAATGAAGGTTTTGGTGTTATTGTTCATTAGTTTATTTTGTTGTTGCTTTTGTTTTAGTGTTTTTGGTTTTTTTTTTTTTTCAATCTGTCACATCATGGAAACCATGGTCAAATCCATCATCTCATCATCTAAGCTTGACTCATAAACCTGTGTTCACAAAGTTTTATAAAATTGCATATTAAATTATTTAAATTATTGTGTGCCCATATTTTACAAATCAGAGAGACTGACTTCTTGTAGATAAATAGTGAAAATAGTATTCTAAGTCAACTTATAAGGTCAGAAAGGAAAAGAGAAAGCTATTATGCAAAGGCTTTCAGAGCTATTCTGTGTGGAGGAGAAATTGTGCAATTTGTAGGAAAGGGGTGGGCCTAGATAGTTTTGGCTAAGTTCAACTCTAATTTTTTTGTTAATATTCCTTTTCCATTAGCTATCATCAATCACCCCTTAAATCAATTGTTGTTAAATTTGTGTTTTTAATCTTCTTTTCTATTTTTAAGCAAATAATTCTCTTTCTATGATAATATAAGTTCCATAAGGGCAGATATTTTTCACACTTGTAATCACTGTTGTATCCCTTAAGTCCAGAACAATATCTGACTCATAATAGACTTCCAATAAAATATTTGTCACTGAATGTTGAATGACTTTATACTATTCAGAAAGTCATGGAAACTGTCTCTCTGCTACACTTATGGGAAAAGTCAGGGAGAAAAGGAAAGAGAACTTCCAGCAAGCTCATAAATGTCTTGAGTATAGAAAATCTATAGTGTCCCTTTGTATATTCATAACATAAAAAAACCAGAAACAAATATAATAGTTTTGAACATAGGAAATAATCAATAACTGTCACTGATGGATTTTCTTCCAGTAGCTTGTTCCCAAAGATGAAACACAGAAGATTGTGAATACTATCATTTTTTTTTTTGCATGCTCTAGAAGTCTAATTCAAGAGCTAACTCCTTCATACCATTTTTTCTTCATAAGTTTCTAAAAGAGAATAAAACAATCTGGGACAAGTAGTTTCACAGGGTGGTTCTGAAGATGATTGGTGTGCTATTTCACAGCTTTTGCAGGAATAAAAACCACTTCGAGTTTACCCCATTAGGAAATAAAACTTCCCTTCTCTTTTTGGCATCACTCTCAGCACAGTTTTTGTAAAAATAACATGCTGGAGGGGCGCCCGGGTGGCTCAGTCAGTGGAGTGCCCAACTCTTGGTGTTGGCACAGGTCATTATCTCAGGGTTGTGAGATTGACCTCTCCCTGGGTGACAATGTTCAGCAGGAAGTCTGCTTGAGATTCACTCTCTTCCTCTCCCTTTACTCATCCCCTACTCTCTGTCTCTCTCTCTAAAACAAATAAACAAATCTTTAAAATAAAATAAATTCTTGAAAAATACTTATTTACTGAATGAATGGCAATAATTGTACACCAAGCCTCATCATAATAGACTGGAGGAATAGGATAGAGGTATGCATTCTTCACAACTATAGATAACCCAAGTGTCACTTTTACTTAACTTAAGGTAACCAGTTTTGGATCCCATTTAAGTATGAAGAAACTTAAATTTTTGAGACAGTTTGACATAGTAGAAGCAGATTAGGGTTCACTATCTTCATTACCTGATATATAATATCCTGAAAATATTTTTTTCTCTCTTTTTTTTAAATTATTTTCAGGTGGAAGGTTTTATCTGGCCCCTATTGCTTCCTGCTAGTTAGAACCAGAAGTTAGAATGTCTTTTCGATGGTAAAAAATGACCAGATGGTACCGACACCTTGTACATCCCGAGTAATGTCCTCCAATATGCCAGCTACCAACATGCTACTCTTTCTCCTGTAGTCAATATTCATAAGTCAGGAAATCAAAATTTTGAAAGACAAGTGGTTCTTGTCACTATTATCTGCACTACTTTGTCTCTCTGCTACTACAGGTTCTGCATGTCTCAGGAAGGAAGACTCCCACCAGAATGAAACATGAATGCCTTCATTAAACTGGATTTGAAACTGGGACATTTTGAATTTTTCATGCTAGTGAATAATGAAGCAAAGAAGGGGATTACTGTACTGGAGATGATGACTGATCTTTATAGCCATGAGGAGGGTTTGTTTCTTCTACAACACAATGGTAATAAGGAATATGTCCATAATGCAAAAGATCCCTTGGGGTGTTTCCTAGTACTCCCATATCTATGATTAAAGTCAAAGGAAAACTACAATAACCCAACAAAAATAGGTCTAATGATGGTCTATACACTTCAACACTTGAGGAAGGAAGATTTGGATCACTCTTCATGAGACAAGGAACTATGGCAAGATGACCATGGAATTAGTTGTACAAAGAACTATAAAAGACATGAATCTTACTTTTTCTGACTAGGATATATTATGTAAATATTAACCAGTTTTCTCTCTTCCTTTCTCCCTTTCTTCTACCATCTGTCACAAGATGTATTACTCTTGGATCTCAAAATTAAAATTACAAGATATCAAAGGAGGTGTATGTCTCAGTTAAATGAAGACTGAACACCCCCCACAAATAGATAAAAGGACTTTATGTCCTTTAGGGGAAGATAGTTGGCATATTTTCAGTTTTACAAGGAAGAGCTGCCAAAGTTTGCTATTGTCTTTATGTGAATGCTGCATAGTAGTAAAGAAGAGCCATATGAATTCAGGTTGACCAAGGATGGACTATGGTGGATTTGTATTGTGTCTATTTAGCTAACCTGGAATATTACTTCTCTGAATTTCTTTGTTCCTTGTCAGTGTGTGCCACAAGCAACATTTGGCACAGATGAGAAAGGCAGAAGGACCTAGCAGTCATCTTCCTGTTATATGCAAGGAATCAGGTGGGCACAAGGAGTTGTGGAAGCTTGCACAAGCTGTTCACTACCTCCTGGATCCCTGGTTGGTGTCGGGTAGTAACCAGGCCTGCAGTGAATTCAGATCATGGCAGATTTTCTTCTTTAGCTTTATTTACTTCTGCTTAGGCATGTATTTCATTAGGTGATGAAGGGTGCCAGCCTCTCCACTGAAACATTGCCCTGTTTGAAGTTGGAGATTTGGAGATAGCAAAGCAGATTGTAATTTGTCTTCATAGGTTCTAGTTCATCTTGTAGTTTCCAGCCCATCTCCATAGATTCCTCTTTCTTCTTGTTTCCTACAGTTCACATCCATCCTGTCTTCCTGACTACCTGCCTTGATAACTTCAAAAATGTGATACCAGATAAAGGAGACAAAGTCCCATATGAATTTTTTAACTAATTGTGTAAGGGAAAATTGCCATAAAAATAATTTTATTACATATATATGTAACAAAATTTTATATATATA
>NC_081557.1:238873795-238928120 GCF_022355385.1 Mustela nigripes | reverse complement strand
AGAAAAACCTGTTTTAAAAAAGCAGTAAGATTTCAGTCAGAAATATGTTCTATAGTGTAGTAGCCTTCTATCATTTTCCACCAATGAATGGTATTTGATCGATTGTTTAGTTGCATGGGGCAAGAATCTAAGAGCAAAGCAGTAAACCATAGAAAAACAACAGAGTTTTTGATTGTCTTATGGTACTGAAATGGCAAAATTTAGAATTTTGGACTTCTTCCCCAAAGAAGAGTTCTATTAAGCACCATAGTTTCCTCTGCTGAAACTGTCAGAGTTGGATGGTACAGATGCAGAAAAACTTAAAAAACAAAAGCCTAGCCTTGAGTCAGCTCAGTTTCTCACAGTTAGAAACTGGATTACTGTGATATTACCCAACTATTATGTGCCTACTAGAAGATAAAGTGAACTATCCATGAAGGAAAATAACATCATCCAGATTCTTGGAAATCTTCATGTGCAATGCTCAGTGATCAATCTAGAATTGTGAAACATACCCAGCAATAAAGCAAAACAAAAGGAGGATAATAGAAAGAGATTAATAGATGACCAGTTATTGGGGTTATAACATGGATTTTAAAATAACTGTGGCAAAAATAAATAAATAAATAAATAAATAAATAAATAAAATAAAATAACTGTGGCTTCTATGTTCAAGAAAATAGATTAAAAGAATGAACATTTCACAATTAAAAACAAAACTCTAGAAGGCATAATGTCTAGAAGGCATAAAGAACGTACCCCAATGTCTATAACAGCAGCAATGTCCAAAACAGCCAAACTATGGAAAGAGCCCAGATGTCCATCAAAAGGTGAATGGATAAAGAAGATGTGGAATATATATACAATGAAATACTACTCAGTCATAAAAAAATGAAACTGTGCCATTTGCAACAATGTAGTTAGTACTAGAGGTTATTGCTAAGCAAAATAAGTCGATCAGAGAAAGACAATTATCATATGATCTCCCTAATATGTGGAATTTAATAAACAACGCAGAAGACCATAGGGGAAGGAAGGGAAAAGGAAAACAAAACAAAATCAGAAAGAGAGACAAACCATAAGAGATAATTATGGGAAACAAACTGAGGGTTGCTGGAGGAGAAGGGGTGGGAGGATTGGGTAACTGGGTGATGGACATTAAGGAGGTCACATGATGGAGTGAACACTGAGTGTTCTATAAGACTGATGAATCACTCAACTCTATGTCTGAAACTAATAGTACACTATATGTTAATTAATTGAGTTTAAATAAAAAATTTAAAACTCTATGACTTAGTAAAAATTTGATTGAAAATTCTGTAATAGAAAAAAAAACATCATATTAAAAATTAAGTTTCCAGTGAAGAGTTCAACCGAAAATTAGGCACAGGGTGAGAGGTTAATGATCAGGACTGTAGGACAAAGTAACAGCCCAGATGGAAGTATAGGGAACTAAGAGGGTAGAAAATATTGAAAAGAGTGTAAAAGACCTTTCAGACAAAGTGAAAACTTCTAACACGAATATTTTGGAGTCAAAGAATTAAAGGACAGAAGCAATAATTGAAAAATATTGGCTCTGAGAGAATATTTCCCAAACTGACTGTAACCATCAAGTCACAGATTAAAAGGATCATGTTCACAGTCATTGTGGAATAGATTATGAAAGCAGGGAGAACAATCATCTATTATAAAAGTCTCGATGAAAGATTATGTAGCTAGCTCTGTTGTAATAGTGTGAAGGTGCTAAAAAGTAGGCTGGATTGGTATATATTTCAAAGGAGAGTAGGAAGAATGTGCTGATAGATTAGAGCATCATTGTAGAGAGGCAATGACGCCAGTCTGAACAACTGGAAAAATTGAACTGCTTTATTGAGATGGAGACTAAAATTACAGAGTGATTAAATTGGAGTCAGAGGGGATGTGAGAATTTGTTACAAAATAGTCACAGAAAAAAAGTAGGAACTCTATTAAGAATAGGCAGCACTGTGAAGTGTGTAAACCTGGTGATTCACAGGCCTGTACCCCTGGGGATAAAAATATATGTTTATAAAAAATAAAAAATTAAAAAAAAAAGAAAAGGCAGCACTAATCAGAACACACAGCCATACAATATAACTATATTGAATAAAGGCTCAATTGTAACACTATTTAATAAAGTTTCAAACACCTGTAACCACAAAAAAAGTATCATGTTGATAGAAGGTTCAAAATTATATTCTAAAGCAATGAATTGAAAGCTGGCTGAAGAACCCTAATCCCTCATCTTCTAGAAGTCTGTAAGTTTTAAATTTTGTTGGTTGAAAAATGTCATTAATTCTCCCTCATTCTTAGCTGGTCAGAGCATTTAGCTGGTTGAAATTTATTTGGTGATAGAATTCTAGATTGAATATTACTTACCCTTACCATTATTAAAAACTATTTCATTGTCTTCTGACATTCACAATGGACAGGAAATTTGCTATTAGTCTAATTGACATTTCGTGGTTGGGAATCTGTTTCTCATTTATTCTTTTGGTATTTAATCCTATGCAATTTTATTAAAATGTCCACATGTTGAATATTTATTTTTCTGCTTTGGGCTTGGAATAATTCTTAAGTCCTTTTTCAATTCTTGAATATTCTTAGCCATTATCTTATCCCAATTCTTGATGTTATCCTTCTAAAATACTACCAGCTACATGCTACAACATTTCATAATAGCTACCAAATCTGCTGGGCATTTTATCACATTTTGTATTTTTAAAAATTATTTGGTTATTTAATTCATAAGTTCTCATGTTTTTCTTTTCTGCTACCTAATCCATTTATTATTGTATTGTATTGTATTGTATATATTTTTACTTCAAGACCCTTTCCAAATCCTTATGTTAAAATTATTATTTTTATTTTTTTATTTTTTTATTTTATTTTTTTTAAAGATTTTATTTATTTATTTGACAGAGAGAAATTACAAGTACACTGAGAGGCAGGCAGAGAGAGAGAGAAGGAAGCAGGCTCCCTGCTGAGCAGATAGCCCGATGCGGGACTCGATCCCAGGACCCTGAGATCATGACCTGAGCCGAAGGCAGCGGCTTAACCCACTGAGCCACCCAGGCGCCCTAAAATTATTTTTTTTAAACTGCTCAATCATTTCCCTTTTCTGGAAATAGTAACCCTTTCCTCTTTTCATATTTTAACTCCTACTTATAGGGCTTTTGTTGTTTATACAGTTTTAATTTTTTTTGTGTGTGTGATTTTTATCTTCTATGTTGTTTTTGTTTCTTTGCTTGTTTTTTTTTGTTTTGGTTAAAGTAGTGGAAATACTATGGCCTGGGTTTAGCAACAGTCTATGAAGAGTTATTTTGTGACCATAGAATTTAAGATGAAATGGATGAGCAAGCTCAGAAAGGATAAGAATTAAACAGCCATCTCTTCATGGTCCTGAAGAATTAACTTTTCTTTTTGTGGTAGTTACCACTCATGATGTAAATCCCAGGAAATAAGAACAATATGAACCTAGCTTAACTTACGTGGTCATCCCTAAGCTGGAAGAACATAAATGTTCAATTGCTATTCCAGGTAAGATGAAATGACACTAGAGAAGCAGAGTGTGGTGACCAAAAATTATCTTTTAAAAGAACAAAACAGGGGCACCTGGGTGGCTCAGTGGGTTAAAGCCTCTGCCTTTGGCTCAGGTCATGATCTCAGGGTCCTGGGATAGAGCCCTGCATGAGGCTCTCTGCTCAGCAGGGAGCCTGCTTCCCTTCCTCTCTCTGCCCGACTCTCTGCCTACCTGTGATCTGTCAAATAAATAAATAAAATCTTAAAAAAATAATAAATTAAAAAATAAAAAATAAAACACTCCTTTATATTGTTTATCAAGCATAATTTAATAATGAGATCATTGTGAACTATGATTTTAAAAAAAGAAAATTATCCCTCAACCTCTTAATTCATAGTAGACAAGGGAATCATTACAATTTATATTCTTTAAATAATGGATTTTGGGGGGCACCTGGTTGGCTCAATGGATTAAGTGACTGCCTTTGGCTCAGGTCATGAGTCCAAAGTCCTGGGATCGAGCCCCACATCAGGCTCCCTGCTCAGTGGGGAGTCTGCTTCTCCCTCTCCCTCTGCTGCTCTTCCTGCTTGTGTCTCTCACTCTCTCTGTCAAATAAATAAATAAAATATATATTTTTTTAAATTGGATTTTGGCTAGGGAAAACAACAAATATCTATTAATATGCAAGAAGTTTTAATATGTTAATAGTATAATCAGGGGTGATGATGTCATGAATAAGAATTGATCAGAATCAAGAACTGATCAGAGAAACTGGAAAGATACCAAAAGTTTACCAGAAGCACAAGGTGGAGGAGAACATAATTTGGGGAGGATGATTATAATTAAATATAGTTAGTGTCTGAGGAACAGGGACTCCCTGAAGTTGTCTCGGTGTCAAACAAGGATAGAGAACTGACTATGTGAATTATAAGACCTAAAAGAGAAAAAACAGTTTTGCCATTTCTGTGTGTGAATGCATGTGTGTGTCTATGAAAATGAAAGCAACGGAGATAAAAAAAACATATAGAAAAACAGAAATTAGTAATTATACGCATAAATTTTGATGTTGAGGGGATACTGGTATGTTGGCCAAAGAATAAACATTTATATTTGGATGCATTAATTTTGAAATTAATATTCATAAGAAATCTAACAGACATTTCAGAATGAAAGTCTAGAACTGTGCTGTCAAATACACTATCTATTAGCTACAAATAGCTATTTAAATTTAAATTCTGGTTTCTCATTCTTAAGAGCATGAATCTAGCCACATCAAAAAGGCTCAATAGCCCCATATGTCTAGTGACTGTTGCCTGGACAGTGTAGATAGAGAACATTTCCATTATTATAGAAAGTTCTTTTGGATTGGAGATAGAATTCAGGAGAAAAGATTTACAATAGGATATCATTGACAGAGATAGACTGGGAATATTGAGAAAGGAATGAATAAACAGAATAGAACAAAAGAAAAGAAAGAAAAGAACAAAATTTAACAGAATGCCTTATTTTATAGGAGTTAAAAAATCCTTTGCAAAATTATTAAAAAGCAATTCATAAGCTCATTATTTCTGTTACTTATTCTTAAAGGATGTTAGAGGTAGAGCAGTGAGGAGGTAAAGAATGTTTGTCAATTTAGGTCAAATGAAAATAGACATTCGATTTAAAAATGGAATCAAAATGTTATTCTTAGAAGAGTAATTTTTAAATGTTTAAATTCTGTACTTTTATTAAGGATATTCAAGATAAACTCTGAACTTTCTTTTGACTAGAAACAAAAATCCTGAAATTTAACAGAGACAAGGGGTCTGTCTATGCTTTCAGAATCTTCCTCTGTATGTCCTTCTCTGTGATGTCAATAGAGATTTGAAATAAAATCTTCTCTAGACCTCATATTTAGTGATTAAGAGGCTAGAACAATGCAACAAAGTTGATATTCATTGTTTGCTGATATGCTTCTTAGATTTTTAACTTTTTTTCTACTGGGTGGTCATAAAAACACCAATATGGATTTCAAAAAAATCTATTTTAAAATTATTGTTTTAGAATTTACTAAAAAACTTTTATTTAAAAAAAATTAAGGATTTTATTTATTTATTTGACAGAGCAAGAGAAAGGAAGAGCACAAGGAGGGATGAGTGGCAGGAGGAGACGGGCAAGCAGTCTCCCCACGTGGAGTCAGTTGTGGGGCTGGATCCCAGGACCCTGAGATCATGATCTGAGCTGAAGGCAGATGCTTAAACAACTGAGCTAACTAAGCACCTCAGCATTTGCTAAGAAATTTTTAAAAAATGTTTTATAGTTCATCAACTGATCATTTCTTGCATATGTATATGTAACTATACACGTGTGTGTGCTGTTTTAGTTAGAAAATGAATTTGTATTGATAAACCGTAGTTTAAACATAGATACTCAAAAAAGATTAGAAACAACAGAATTATGCTCCATGTTATTTCTGATGCCAAGATGAGAAATTGATATGCCCTCAATGGCAATTTTTTGGTTTCTCCTTCTCTGTCCTCCATCAGTTTTAAGTTTACAAAATGGTTTCTACTATTTTTTAGAAGTTTTTATTTATTTATTTGGCATTTATTTATGGGAGAGAAAGAGAGAGAGAGAGAAAGAGAGCAAGTGTGGGAAATGTGAGGAGGAGCAGAGGGGGAAAGAGAGGGACAAGCCTGAGCTCGGAGCTCAGCTCTCAGCCTGAGCTCAGAGACCAAGTGGAGCTGATCTCTTGACCATGAGATCTTCACCTGTGCCAAAATCAACAGTTGGACGCTTAACTTTCTGAGTCACCCAGACACCCCTTTGGCTATTTTTTTTTTTTTAAGTTTTTATACAAACTTTTATTATAGGCCATCCAACTCCAGAGCTGTTGTTTTAGGTCATTTACTCAGTCTTTGAACAATGCCAATTTGTTAGCAATATACAATGACCGCATTTCCTTGTTTTTTTTTTTTGTTTGTTTTTTATTTTTAATTTTTTTGATGGCCAAATTGTCATGAACCCTTTTCTTTCTTTCTTTTTTTTTTCATTGAATTCTTTAGATGCTGATCCTAGTTCTTCTCCTTTCCTTCCTTCCTTCCTCCTTCCTTCCTCTCTCTTTCTATCTTTCTTCTTTCTTTTTTCTTTCCTCTCTTTCTTTCTTTTCTTTCCTTTTGAGGGAATAAATCCTGAGTACTTGGACCTCCTTAACCTCCTTAAAAGTTCATTCCTTGACCTTCTTATATAAAGTTCTTTTATGTTTGTTGGCTGAGGCTGCTGAAATCCTGCACCAGATATGGTATGGCTATTGCTGTCAGCCCCATCTATATATAGATTAGCTGAAATAGTCATGCTCATCAACTGTCATATTCCCCTAAGACAGACTGCCTCAAAGCCTAAATTCACACAGTATATGTGGCCTAATGATCTAGTCACCTCAATTGCCATTAGAGTCTTGAGCTAAAATAAAGAATACAAAGTACTTTTCCAATTATTTATTCATGTTTTGTATAGAATTAGAACTCTATTTTAAATGAGCAGTACAAATACTTCACAGTTCTTATGATTTGAAAAAAAAATAAGATATAAAATACCTTGATAATTTTTTAAGAGATCTTTGTATTTTCTTATTCTAACTGATTTTCTTATGCGTAAATAAATCAAATTCTTTTTTTTTTTTTTCTGTGGGGGGAGTTTATTTTTGATAGTTCATGGTTCTGGGGTCATAGCCATTAACTTCTGGCATGACAAAGATTTAGGCTCCTCCTTATGGTAACAGATATGAAATAGACCACAGCTATACATGGTCTCAAGAAACATGAATTTCTCTGACTAGCTTTATCCATTTCTGGAGACTTTCATGAACTCTTGATTACTCTCTTAAATTTAGTGTGTTGACTCTTGAAACTAGGCTTAATATTCCTCCTAATTTATTTTCAGTAATGAAGTTTACTTAAGGTAATGCTCCAACAAATTTTTATATCTAGCATTTGACATAACCTACACTTTTAAAAAGGAATCATGGCTCTTTCCAGACACATTAGCTTTTAAATTTATTTTAACCAAACATGTAATATTAATTTCCATAGTATTCAAAGTGCACACAAGAGTGATAAGGAAATTTTATTGTAGATGTTCAGGAAAAGGACATTTCTTGATAGCAGAAGTATTAAGTACTTTGTCAACTGGTAGGTTAGCAAAATAGCAAAGTATTTAGATTCCTCCAAAACTATTCCTAAAAATATTCTCTTCTAACCAATAAAAATGATACACCTTATTTCCTTTCCCTAAATATTCCTACCTACCATTAACTAAAATAATTTAATTTCTAGGTTTTCCAAATAGTGTGTACCATTTAAAGTGTACAATCCTTATCAGGAAAACGGGAATAATTATACCCGACCAGCAGAACTATAGCTGAGAGGATTAAAAATGGCAAGTTTATAAGCTGCTTAACAAAATCTCTGAGGATATGAAGAGGTACATAATGAATGTCATCTCCTTGCCCTCAACATTAACACTCCCTTTTCAGGGTGGATGTAAAGTTAAGCAGAAGCTTAATAGGAAACATGAAAAAGCTGCTACTCTGAACCATCCCACTCATGTGAGTTCACTGAAGTTTGAAGTCATCTCTTGGTCATTTAATAGATTGTAGACTCCTTGATGACAGATGGAGTGGCTTACTTGTATTATAGACAGAACCCACCTCCTAGCCCACAGCCTTACACATACATATAAAGGGAATAAAATATGTTGTCAGAATTAATCAAAGTGAACTCGCATGCTCAAAATACTTTTGGTTAGTAGTGATATATTTAAAATTGCAATAACAAGCAAGGCTATGGATAAACAGATGAATTAAGGGCTTCTCTTCTTCCAGAATAACTGCCTTCAATTTCTATTTCTAATTTGTCTCCCCAAAATCCCAGGACTGTTTTCTGAGGCATACCTCTTATGCAAAAGCTTTAGGACTGGGAGGAAGGTAGATATGGCAGAGGTGCCTCTGCTCTTATCCCACTACACTCTTACCTGAACTGGTGAGATTTCACAATCCTTCTCACCTCAAGCACTTCAAGGAATCACTTATGATTGTTTCAAACTGTCTCATGTCCTAAAGGTTCAAAAATTCAGGTGCATTCCATGTATCTCTAAACTACCATCTCTCAGAGAACTAGAAGGTATATGATTAAATATTAAGGGACACACCATTATGTACTAAAAAGACAACCTGCTCAGATATCAAGGGACCTACATTTCTGCATCATTTCATTGTCTTTAAGATGAAGACAAAATCTATCATTAGTTTATTTCCAGTTCTAATATCTATGATTCCTCAACTGAATCCCTGAAACACACCTTCAGTCTGACTAAGTTACCGTTTAACTTGAAATGCATGTGTTTATCCAGAACAGTCTCTGTAAGACATCAGTCATGAAAAAGAACAACTGAAGTTGTTCATGGGTCAGATTTTAGCTAAATAACCCAGCTGATATTTGCTTACTTTAGAATTTGTTGTATTAGCCAAGTATCTCCAGAAAAAAAAAAAAAAATGAACTAAGATAGATAGATATATATCTCATAAGTATATCCAATATCTGTGTATAAATGTAACATCTATAAATAAAATGCCTATTGATATAGGATACATATTATAGGATGTGCACTTATATTTACATAAATATGCATATAAATTTATTATGAAAAGAATAATTGAGAATCCACATAATCTGCCAATCTGGAATCTAGAGACCCGAGAGAACCAATAGTATAATTTCAGTCTAAATCCAAAATCTTGAGAACCATAGGAGCTGATGTAGATTCCTGTCCAAGGGTAGGAGAACACTGGTGTCCCAGCTCAAATATGTAGGCAGGAAAAGAATTAATCCTCCATTTTTTTTTTAATATTATTCAGACCTTCAGTGGATTATATGATGCTCACCCACACTGGGGAGGGCAATCCCTTTTACTGAATTTAACAATTCTAATGCTAATCTCACTTGAAAACACCCAGAAATAATGTGTAATTGGAGCACTCCTTGGCCCAATTAAGTTGACACATAAAATTAACCTTCACAGTTATTAAGAGTCCATACTCCTGAATACTGGAACATGTTTCACTGGTAGCTACATTCAGGAACACAAAGGCAAATTAGTGGAAATTGGATCAGATCACTGAATATGTTTTCTCAATTATTCTCTAATGAGGAATTAAATCAGCTAGTACATAGTTCATAACCACTCGATAATTTGTGTGTTTCTGTGAGCTACAAAATCTCCACAAGATGCTTCCCCTGCCCATGTAGAGACCAGACACTTTAATGGGAACATAAGTCATATATACATGAAATATCTAGTGGAAAGAATTAGGACAAAGGATAATATGTTATCCCTATATTCTTGATTATCCTATCTAATGAAAACAAGTAAGATTGCATAAGTCTTATTGAACATTTTCTAGGATCTAAACTATCAGACAAAAGGTCTTCTTCTGAATTCATTTTGTGATAGCCATAACTATTTTATGTATAATCCTCAGAAAAATATTATTTGTCTTGTCCTCCTAGGCATAGAAAAACTCATCAGCTTGTGGTTGTTTAATAGGAGTTAATCTTTATATTAATTGCCATGAATTCTGCCAGTAGCCACATATTCAGAAGTTAGTGAAAAGCCCGAGGTCAGGAAGATGCTACATGAAGAAATTCCAGAAAGGCATTCTGTCAACGGGCCTATTTTTTGCTCCCCTTGGAACTAGTATGATTGTCTTGGGGTAAGTTTCTAAGTGTTTTGCTATTCTATGTATATACTCTAGATAAAAACCCTAATCACCTCCCTTAGGCTTTTTGATCATTGCCTTCTTGACAGTTCAACAGTTTTAATTCTCCCAAATTTCCCATTTTAAAAAAGTCAGAAATTTCTCCTGTCTTTTGCCACCTGTATTGATTTTTCACAAGTAAGCAGTAAAATGACAATGAGTTTCTCTCATCAACCCCCATGACCGGCTAGTCTGCAAGTTGAAACACAAGTTGGTTCTGCAAGCAACAGTTTTTAAGATAATAGTGCAATGTTTCTTAACATCTTCAAAAGGCAGGAATCCCTTTTAATTTGAGGGCCACTTTTTTTTCATGACTTAAACGTGTCTTGAGTCCCTTCTCAGTGCTTGGCATAGAAGCATAAGGAATAACATGGAGGACATTGGGAGATGGGGAGGAGAAGTCAGTTGGGGAAATTGGAGGTGGAGACAGACCATGAGAGACTGTGAGAAACAAATTGAGGGTTTTGGACAGGAGTGGGGTAGGGGGTTGGGTGAGCCTGGTGGTGGGTATTAAGGAGGGCATGTATTACATGGATCACTGGGTGTGGTGCATGAACAATGAATCTTGGAACACTGAAAAAATAAAATTAAATAAAATTTTAAAAAATAAATAGGCAATGAAACTACAGGGTTGAATAAGACGTGGTATGGTCTCATACCCAAGAATTTTACATTTTAGCCTATGTGCTATGAGGAATCCACTGAAAGGAACTCTTTACGAAATGTTAAAATGAATTTAGTTAACTTAGATAAAAGTCTAGATACTAAATTGGAGTTTGGACTGGGAGCAGTGCTAAAGGCCAATTGTCAAGGCAGCAGAATAATAAGTAGTCTAGGGACAAAATAAGTAAGACTGAACAGAAGAAGTGGACTTGGAGATTATAGAGAGTATTAAATTTGAGACATATTGCAGAGTTGAATGAACCAGAATTTGGTGGTTTCTTGAATGTAGGTATATTGATTATGAATTTGTAAAATTTTGTCTAGGTTTTCAAGAGTAAACAAATACAATATATCCAAGAACAATAGACCAATTAATTAGCAATCATATAGAAAACAACTTTAGCCTTCTATTTCAGTTGGTGATAGTGAGCAGTTTACATTGCTTTCAGATAAAAGTTTTGTCTCTAAAACCTCACGACTCACAGGATGCTGAAATCCCTACTATTCTGACCATCTCAATGAATATTAAGGAGATATTTATGTTACTGGGATAAAGTTTTTTTACGGGCAGCATATTGTGCAGAGATTAGGGTATCTGGAATCATTACCAGTAGTTAGACAAAAAGTGAGCTGAATACAAAGGTGGAAACCTGATTTTGAAGGATACTAAGGGAATATTGGTGTGGAAGGGAGGCAAGAGGTTTGCGAATGTCTGCTAAAGCATTTGACTAAGCTGTTTTTACAGAACTGTTCTGAATGTAACTACCTCTTTAAGAAGTTAGCAGAAGATATGGACTCTGACAGCCAATAAATTAGAGTACATTTAGAAAAATTTTTTTTTCGAGTACACTTTTAAAAATCATTAAGCTTTCAACTAATTTTGATGGTAGATTTTTCTTTTTTTGAAAACTAGTGCTATCTATTTGTGTGTGTATATGTGGGGGGGGGTTGCTTTCTTCATGGCCATTTTTTTCTCTGTGCTCAATACGTGTTTACTGTTATTATTCACTGAGGTAACGTTAATAAAAACAACCTGTCAAGTGATGGGTTTATCGGATGGTTTTGCTGACATGGATTTAAAAGGGGATTGATTTTGTGGGATAGACTGGATAAATACCTTTCATTCCGCCCCACTCCCACATTTTAATGTGTTCTCAGATCAACTGCAGACAGGAAATATGAGCTCCTTCACAGGAATTTTAACTTGGATAAATAACAGTGGTTAATAAATAAAAATCAACTGACATTTATTATAGAACCCCACTCTTATTTATGATTTTTGGCTTTAGTTCAAAAAACACATGACTCACTCCTCCTGGGAAGATGCTATTTCCTCTAAACTGCAGCTCTTATCTTTCTTTACCTGGTGTGGGAGGAATTTTCTGTGCTTCAATTCATTGTGAAATGTGCATCTCTCTCCCATTAACATCTGTTTGAGCCTTTCCTTGCCCTGCTGCTTATCAGAGCTGCCTGGTGTGTTTCCAAGATGAAGAATTGTGGTTTCCTCTTGCCTTTACTACAGACAGTGAATTTAGGTAACAACACCTCTAAGGTGCCAAGAGTCCTAGAAATTTTGCCTTTAAAAGTTTTAAATGTTGGCTTCAGCAGAATATATTATACAGCAAGAGTCCTCAAGGTAGAAAATAATCACAGTTACAGACCCAATCCCCTGGTTATACCCTATCAAGCTTATGTACAATTTTGTACTTTTAATCTGCTGTGGGGAGTTGATTATATTGATGGTCCTAGTCAATGGCCTCCATCCATCTAACATTTGCCTTGCAACTTTTAATTGCCTCTAATGGGATTCAGAACACACTACCCTAAAATATGTCATCTTGGCATATTAGTTATTCAAAATGAGGATATTTGAGAAATGACAGGTGAAGAACAGACTCTCTACCTCGACCTCTTCCCCCGAAGCAGGACAGTGTTGAGTCAGTGGGCTCCCGGAGTGCAGGAGGAACAATAGAAATGACCGGCTCCTGGAGTGCATGAAGAGCAATGGAAATGACAGCCACGGGGTCTCTGGGCTGTCTTCCAGCCAAGCCCCCCGCCTTAACCCTTGACTTTCCCACCAAAAGGATGTATGCCCAGGTCATGTCTCCATAGGTAACCCGATACCTATGTAGGAGACAGA
The DNA here is from genome assembly GCF_022355385.1 of Mustela nigripes. Taxonomy (NCBI): domain Eukaryota; kingdom Metazoa; phylum Chordata; class Mammalia; order Carnivora; family Mustelidae; genus Mustela; species Mustela nigripes. The sequence continues at coordinate 238,915,004 of NC_081557.1, read as the reverse complement.
TAAAAGAACCCCGCCAACTTCCTCCCAGCGCAACTTCCCCCACTCTGCTTTCCAGAGTCTAGGAACCTCACCCAAGGGTGCCTATCTCCTCCTGGTGCAACTTTCTTGTCAAATGCTTTTTCTGCAACAATTGAGGAACATGTGGTTCTTCTTTCTTCTCTTGATTTTTCTATCACATTGATTTGCAAATGTTGAACCACCACACTCACATCCCTTGGATAAATCCCACCTGGTCATGGTGGATAATATTTTTAATATACTATTGGGTCCTCTTAGCTAGGATCTTGTTGAGAATCTTGGCATCCATATTCATCAGGGATATTGGTCTGAAATTCTCCTTTCTGATGAGGTCTTTTCCTGATTTGGGGATCAGAATCTGGACATTTTTCTTCTGTTCCATTTTTTGAAATAGCTTCAGGAGAATAGGTGTGATTTCTTCTTTGAATGTTTGGTAGAATTCTCCAGGGAATCTGTCAGGTCCTGGGCTTTTGTTTTTTTGGAGGTTTTTGATCACTGCTTCAATCTCGTTACTAGATATTGGTCTATTCAGGTTGTCAATTTCTTCCTGATTCAGTTTTGGAAGTTATAGATTTCCAGGAATGCGTCCACTTCATCTAGGTTGCTTAATGTATTGACATATAACTGTTGATAATAATTTCTGATGATGGTTTCTATTTCCTTTTTGTAAGTCGTGATGTCTCCCTTTTCATTCATAATTTTATTAATTTGGGTCCTCTATATTTTCTTTTAAATTAGTCAGGCCAATGGTTTATCAATCTTACTGATTCTTTCAAAAAACCAGCTTCTAGTTTCACTGATGTGTTCTACTGTATCTCTAAAATCTATCTCGTTGATCTTTGCTCTAATCTTGATTATTCCCTTCTCGTGTGTGGGGATGGCTTAATTTGTTGTTGATTCTCCAATTCTTTAAGGTTTAAAGAGAGCTGGTATATCCTGGATTTTTCAATTTTTTCGAGTGAGACTTTCATGGCTATGTATTTCCCCCTTAGGACCACCTTTGCTGTATCCCATAGCTTTTGAACCAATGTATCTTCATTCTCATTGGTTTCCATGAATTGTTTAAGTTCTTCTTTGATTTCCTGGTTGATTCAAACATTCTTAAGCAAAGTGGTCTTTAGCTTCCAAGTATTTGAATTCCTTCCCTGCTTTTTCTTGTGATTGAGTTCCAGTTTCAAAGCATTGTAGTCTGAGACTATGCAGGTAATCTCAATCTTTTGGTATCAGTTGAGCCCTGATTTGTGACCCAGTATGTGGTCTATTCTGTAGAATCTTCTGTAAAGGCCTATTTAGCCAGAGGGATTCATCCAACTAAACAGTGATTTTGTTGTTTATGCAGTAAAACTTAAACTGACCCTGTCCCCCATCTCCAAGGGAACTTACTTAAAAAGCAATAAGTGTGGGAAACCAGTCCCAGGTAACAAAGCCCAAATTCAAGAGTGGGTCAGGTCAGGTGGAGACATCCAGTCAGTGGGACTCACATACTCTCTCCCTAGCTACCAAGGAGTATGGGTACCGCCTTTTGGGTGCCAATTCTGACCAAGGTGATAGGCTAGTTCAAATAGTTACTATGAGGTGAATTGTAATTCAATTGGCCACCCATGTGTGAGCTAACATGACTGTGCAGCTTTCTCTGTATGTTGCAATCTCATTGGCCACCTGTGTGTCACCAGACTCAACTACATGGCCTTTGCTCTATAGAAGTTAGTCTGTAAGGCTGGGAGGGGTCGCCCTCTCTGTAAGAGACAGCCCCAATTGGTCAGTTTGATTCTCGATGCTTGGTGTGAAATAAAGCTTTGCTTGACCTTCGCTCTGTATCAGTCTTGCTCCTTTGATCACGGGCCTATTATTAGGGAGACCTAACACTTCCATGTGTGCTTGAGAAGAATGAGTATTCTGCTTAGGGTGGAATGTTCTGTATATATCTATGAGGTCCATCTGGTCCAATGTACCATTCAGTGCTCTTGTTTCTTTATTGATTTTCTGCTTGAATGATCTATTACTGAGAGTGGTGTGATAAGATCCCCTACTATTTATGTATCCATATCAATATGACTCTTTATCTTGATTAACAGTTGTCTTATGTAGCTGGCTGCTCCCATATTGGGGGCATAATTATTTACAATTGTTAGATCTTCTTGGTGGATAGACCCTTTAAGAACGATGTAGTCCTTTTTTTCTCTGACTAATCTTTAGTTTAAAATCTAATTTATTTGATATGAGAATCATACCCCAGCTTTCTTTTGAGACCTATTGGCATGAAAGATGCTTCTCCATCCCTTCACTTTCAATCTGGATGTATCTTTAGGTTCCAAATGGGTCTCTTGTAGACAGTATGTGAATCGGTCTTTTTTTTTTTTTTCAACAACAACAAAAAAATGATTTATTTGTAACACAGCCCAGTCTCCATCACTTAAGCACAGTACAGGAGTAGAAAAGAGTCACACTGCAAGCATCATTTAGTCTAAATCAGGACTTCATGCCTCCCCAAACAGCAAGCCCATCTCCCCGCAGAGATCCAACCCAGAGTCAGATTGAACTCACAAACAGGCAAGGCTAGAATGAAGTTGGTCTCAGGCTTCAGAACATCTCACCCTTCCCCCAAAGCCCTTCAAGCTTCTGGGATGAAACCTTCTACTCCTCCACCCCGACCAGGCCAACTCCTAGCCTCTGAGCCACCAGGGAGATTTTTTTAATGATAATTAACAGAGATTTAAGTATTATATAAAACAATGCACTGTGAACTCCATTGTTCCCTAGAAAGCTTGTCTTGTCATTTTATCCAATCTGCAACCCTTTGTTGTTTTATGGGAGCGTTTAGGCCATTCACATTGAGAGTGATTTATTGACAAGATGTTACCTGTGAAGTCCTTGTTTCTACAGATTGTCTCTGTAAATTTCTGTTCTATGTCACTCTTGGGTTCTTTCTTCTTTTATAACCCTCCCCCCCTTAATATTTCTTGCAGCACCCTCTTTGCGGTCACATACTCTTTTAAACCTTCCCAGTCTTGGAAGATCTTTATCTTCTATCCATTTTGAATGTTAACCTGCTGGACAAAGTATTGTTGGCTGCATGTTCTTTTCATTTAGTGTCCTGAATATGTCTTGCCAGCACTTTCTGACTTGCCAGGTTTCTGTGGACAGGTTTGATGTTATTCTGATGGACCTTCCTCTGTATCTAAGGAATCTCTCCCTCCCTGCCCTCAGGAGCTCTTCTCTAAAATTATGATTCATTAGTCTCAAAATCAAGTACTTCGAGGTCTTTCTAGTTTCGTTAATCTTGGGCGGGGGAAATCTTTCTGCCTCTAGGACATGAACACTGGTCAATTTCCCAGATTGGGAATATTTTCATCAAGAATTTGTCAATTGTATCTTCTAAGTCTTCCTTCTTTCTCCTCTCACTCAGGGATCCCAATAATTCTGACATTGGAACATTTCATGGTGTCATTAACTTCTCTAATTCTGTTTTCATGGCTTCTAAGCTGTTTGTGCCAAGCTTCCTCCTGATCCTTTTTCTCTATCAGTTTGTCCTCTAGATCACTAATTCTATCTTCTGCCTCAGTTGCCCTAGCTGTTAGAGTATTTAGATTAGATTGGATCTCATTGATAGCATTTATAACTTCTTCCTCATGTGGCTTTCACTTCTGCCCTTAGAGATTCCATGTTGTCACTAATGGTTTCCTCTAACCTAGCCATTGCCTAGATAATTGTTACCCTGAATTCCCTTTCCAACATCCTGTTTATGTCCATATCCAATAGTTCTGATAGAGAGGGCACTGAATTTTTCTCTGAATTTTTCCTTTGTTGGGTATTCCTTCTCTTAGTCATTTTGGTGAGAGGTGGTTGAGGGGATGTGTAGCTGAATATATCAACCATGATCTAAGCAAGGTGCACCCTGGAATACTTCTGAGAAATAGGAAGTCACCACCAAAATGGAATAAAAAAAAGGGGGGGAGAAAGAGAGAGGGAAAAAAAGAGAGAGAGAGAGAGAGAGAGAGAAGACCCAGCCAGAATGGAACCCAAATGTAAGATTTATAAGGTATACAAACAAAACGGACAAACAAAAAGACTGACAAAAGTAAATGACAAGAAAAAAAAAAAAAAAAAGGAAACCAGACAAAATGAACCTCAAGGATAAGATTTATACAATACCGGAACAAAAACAAATACACAGAAACACTGACAGAAAAAAAAGATGGGAGGGTGGTTATAAATCCTTGATGTGGGTGAGGAAGGTTATTTTGATTCTTCCTGGGTGTATATTGATATCTTTATTATAAGATTTAACTTTCCAGAGATAAAGGGAGATTAAAACTTGTTTATATATAGGGGTAGTATTGATTAGGGAAAGAGGATTACCTTGAAGCTTATATCTATACATATATAAAAAAAAATTAGAAAAGCAAAAGTAAACCACAGGTATATGTATGAAAAAAGTTCAGGTTAAAAGGTTATTATGGAATATGTTGTATTAAAACTCTAGTTGTAATGGTAAGTGGGTTAGAAAAATTAAAAATAACAAGAATAGTGAGAACAAATTAAAAATAAAGGTTTTATCAATGAAATATACAGGTTTTAGAGCAATATTGGGAGCTTAATATCTTGTTTTCTCCTGATATTGGTGTTTTACAGTTTTATGGGTACACTGTGGTTGTTGTCCTCTCATTCTTTTCACAGTCTTTCTGGGGGAGGAGCCTGCCACATTATCCTCAGTAGGTCTTGCTTTGGTTGAGTCCTCCTGCTCCAGATTAAGGGACTGGACTATGTAGAAACTGGTTTTTCAGGCATTTGTTGTCTGGAGTTTTTTTCTTTGGTGGCTTTTTGTTGCTCTTTGGAGGGTTAGTGAAAAGAGCCTGCACCCAGACCTCCATGTCAGAGAGAAGCCTCAGTCTGCTTCTCTCTGGGTGGTCCAGAACACACAGACTCCCCCTCTGCAGACTTCGCTGAGCCATGCAACCTCCCACAGACAGAACATATTCCCAGCTACCATCTCAGGGGTTGCCCAAAGCTCCCACTTTGTCTCTGCACCCCCATGCAACTAAAACCATGAGCGATATTAGTCCAGGGAGCCCAGATGTCTGTCTGGGGTCCAAATCTCAGGGTTTTCACAGGTTGCTGCCTGGTAAGAGATCCCAACCAGAGATAGTACACTAAGTTTTTCAAGCCCAGGCTGGTCTTAGAGACCACTGGCTAGCACTCACAGGGAGCTCTCTCAGGCATGGGTGGTGAGTGCGGTTCAGACCCCAGTCATGCAGTGCATGCAGGGCACAAAACGCTGTGGCTCTAAAGAGCACCAACTGACATCCACACCAGAGTCCCTCATGAGTGCCAGCAGGAGTGCACCTAGCCGAGTGGTGGTGCATGCAGCAGAAAGCCAGGGGCTCAGGGACCACAGCTTGGAGGCTTCGTTGCACTCTCTCTGGCATGGGTGGTCACTGGCGGTGGCCGTCCTTGGTCCATGGGCTTAGGCCCATGCCTGTGACCTACCGATTCCACCAGTTGCCCCTTTTGCTCTTTTTGAGTGCTTTTAACCAGACTCCAAGGTAATACTGGTCCCCAATCGCAGGGCACTTTCATATTGGGGTATTACTTTCCAGTGGATGTCTTCTGGTTGCTCCCTCCCCCTTCTGTTTATCCTCCGATATCAGTGCGATTGTTCCCACTCTGCTTTATCTCTGCACTGGACTCTTCTGCCCCCATAGAGTTCCAGAAGTGTATAATTTTACAGCTCAGGCTGATTTCATGGGTGTTCATAGTGTTCTGGTACATTATTAGCTCACTTTAGGGGACTGGTTGAAACACAGTCTCCTACTTCTCTGCCATCTTACCCCACCCCACATAATTCTTATATTAAATCAATCTGTATACTAGTCCAGTTAACAGGGCTCTAGCCAAAGGACCTAGGAGAATAAGGGGAAAAATAATTATTTCCTTCCCTACAGCTCATACTTGGAATCCTGAATAGTTATTACTTTGACCAACAGATCAAACATTTCTGAGGCAGAGTCTCAAAAGGGCTCACATATATCCACTCTCTCTTTTCAACCTTTGTCTGTGACATGATGAAAACCTAGGGGTAAATTTGGAAGATCAACCACATAGGGCACAGATGGGAAATCTATGTCAAGATCATCCTAGATTAATATATCCTTAATTGATCTGCAAGGTGTCCACAGACAAATGAACAAGTCAGCCAAGATAGACTGGGTCTGTACTGTATAGTAGCACCACCCAGCTAACTAAATGGCTCATAAACAGAAGTAACATCTATTGTCCTATGCCACTGAGGTTTTCTCAGAGTTCTTACACAATGCTGTTGTGCAAAAGATAGCTTATAAAGAGATTAACATTAATAATGAATCTTAAATATTACACAAGTCCTATGACATTCTGGACTTTAAGAAAGTTGGCATTACATTTTATTTTGCTTTATGTTATTAATATAATAATGCAATATCTAAGATCTGAAACTTCATCCATCCTCCATTTTGTGTTTAAATAAAGTCCTAAAATAAATAGGGGGGTGAAGGTATGGAGAACCCAACATATAATTAGAGTTCCTGTGTGATTCTGGAGTCTCTTATCTCAGTGTAAGTCCCTGGCATTGATTGAAGCATTTGCTTTCTGATCTCCAGGACTTTAATGTTACTGTAAATGCCCTTCTTTTCCTATTTCCTTTCCAAAATACTTATTCTGATAGATTATTTTAGAGTCAATTTTTAAACAGATCACTACTAGCTAAATTTAGCCCAGGGGAGCTCAGACTTTCTTTCTAAGCATTCTTGCTCATTCTATATTATTTACACATAGAAAGGCTCCTTTTGTTATTTAGTTTATAATTTATATGTGTAAAAGTAACACTAGACAAATTGAAGGATCAAATTTAAATTATATTTATTACATTATTTTTAAGCCAATGTAGTTGAAAGATATGCCATTATACTTTAAAAAATCATTTTTATCTTATTATTTCTTTGTTTATTTGGAGTATGCAATTGGGGGTGGGCAGAGGGAGAGAGAGAGAGAATTTTAAGCAGGATCCACATCCAATGCAGAGCCCTATGCAAGGCTTGATCTCACAACCCTGAGATCATGACCTGATTCAAAATCCAGAGCCAGATGCTTAACCAACTTAGCCACCCAGTTTCCCCGTACCATTATACTTTTGAGTCAATAAAATTTTACTGAAGAATCATATGTAAGATACTATGTCATTGTGGTTATTAAAAAATTAAGTACAAGTGTACATTTTTCTTTTAGAAGAAGGAAATTTAGACTTCTTAAAAGTAGTGGACTAAATGATTCTGAAATACTTTATTTTTTTTTTAAGATTTTATTTTTTTAAGTAATCTTTACACCCAATGTGGGACTTGAACCTACAACCCTGAGATTAAGAGGACCATACTCCACCAAGCCAGTCAGTGCCCCTGAAATACTTTATTTCTAATGATATTTTTATTCTGAAGTGTTTCATAAATGGAAAAATACTACTTGTTAATGGATAGAACCTCTACTCATTTTAGTCATCTAGCAATGGATGTTTTTCTACCTGGATTGCTATATGCCATATAGATTCTCAATAGAGCACTTGAGGGAATAACTTCAGTAAAAGTTTTATTCTACTAAGCATCATTGGGTTTGATTTCAGGTTATAGGAACACTACTACTAATGAGATCTTAGTGGTTACAATCTTTTCTCTCTGTCCCACATAGGAGAGGAAACTTAAAAAGACAGGTGTTGTGATGTTTGTAACCAGTTTTTCATCCACAGGTCAAGTTCTTTCACCATAGAGTGTGTACCAATGCCCATCAGATGATCATTGAACAAAAACAAAATAGAAGACCATAAAATCATCATCATACAGTGTAAATATAGTATATTCTGTATTGAGGAAAAATTTATAACAGACAAGTCACACATAATTCCCAAGTTTTAATTATCCAACAGAAACATATTCTTAGCCTGATAATATTTGAACTGGACATACCATGGAAGAGATTCCAACAAAGAAACTTCACCTCCATAATGTAGATATTTATAGCAAAAGATGATTAAGAAACATATAAGCAATTACAGAATAATAGCACTTCCCAGGACAGGAAATGAATTTGCAAGAAAGAAATCTCCCTTGCTCAGTCTGTTCTTCAACTAACCTACATAAGTCCAGTTGAATCACCTCTTTAGTAAGCTACAGACAGTGGGGAAAAAACTAAGCCTTTAGGACCAACTGAATTACACCCTTCTTTATGCCCATGAAATAAAGTTCCTACTTCATTTGGTAAATATAGCCTTGAGCATCTTATACAAAGTTACAAAGACACATTAGTTAAGATTTTAGGTAATTGCCCCAATAGTAGATAGAGATGCAGGTTATAAAGTATTGAAACTGGGTGACAGGAGTAAGAGGAAAGGTAATAAGGAGGAAGGAGTTAAGCATTGGGTTTGTGATCTATGACCCTCCTATACTGGAAAGATACTCCCGAATCATTACATGAGCTGTTCATAAAATATTCATGAAATTTATATATTTAACAATAGGAATTGAAAACTATAATTAACATATTTTCTAATCTTCATGATAACCCCATTAGCTAAATTATTGTCTTCATTTTCCTTTTGAGGACACTAAATGACAAATATGTTAAATTACTTGCCATATATCAGACAACTTGTATGTAGGAGAGAACATTTCAATATTAAGCTGTCTGATTTCTACTCTTTGCTTCTAATAATTGTACTAAATATTTGTACAGGATTTTTTAGACTTTGAAGGGATTTTGGAATGAAAATAAAATTTTCATGACAAAGAATAAAATACAATATTTATGGAGCAAAGGACAATGTATTAGGTTTATCTTAGGATTAGAACGTATGTACTATATACTAGAAATATTTCTTAGTGCCTTTTTAGAAGTAAACATTTATTTTTACCAGTCAATTTTGATAGAACCCAGATATGGGATTTAGTACTTGTGTTCTATCTGAACCAGCCAAAATGAGAGTTCCTTCAATCTTGTAAATTGTTCACTTCTAAGTTGGTCCAGTTGACTTGTTTATAAAAATATTAAGAATTGGGACTCAGTTGGTTAAGCATCTCACTCTTGTTTTTGGCTCAGTTCATGTATGGTCTCAGGGTTGTGCGATCAAGCCCTGCATCTCTACGCTGAACATAGAGTCTGCTTGAGATTCTTTCTCTCCCTCTCCTTCTGCCCCTTCCCCACACTTGCACTCTCTCTCTCAAATAAATAAATAAAATCTTAAAAAAATATATTATGGATATTTAAGAATATTAAAAATAAAATAAATATTTTATTTAAAAATTTGTCTCAAGTATATAATAGTTTAAAATATAACAAATAAATTTAAAACCACTTTCTTTTTAGTTTCATTTAGAGAAAATTAGATTATCCTCATGAATGGAAGACAGGTATGATCCAGAAAATTATGGTCCTTAGGTTTTAAAATGCTTATCAGCTAAACTTCTGCTATGTTATATACTTATTAAAGTTTACATAAAAATTTAAAGGCCAGAAAAGCTGAGGTCTTCAGTTGCATAATTGCTTTAAGGTTTAATTTGCTTCATAACTTATCTTTTTCTAATTGATCTAAGCTGCATACTCAACGAAAATAAGCATAAAACTTTCCTTGTAGTTATATGTGCTAGAGTCAATGATAATGAAGGACAAATACATAGATTTTATCATTTGCTTCATCTGAGAATAAAAAAAGATGAACTAAAACATTTTAAAATAAAAAACTTTCATGAGTATTTGCTGTTTTTTAGAGGGGAGTCCAGAAAGCTTATAGGAGATAAAAAGTTTTACTCTTAGTTCATCCGAATTTTAATTTATAGAAATAATAATATTTTAGCAGAAAATCTATAATGATGGCTGACTTTTCAATCACCAGCCATACAACACTGTCATTAAACTGAACCCTGGCTTTTATTGTTAATGTGCAGTTTGGAGAATGCATATGGTCAGTGGTAGATGTGTGTTTTAAAATGAGTAAAAGTTTACTACTAACTAATGAGTTTTCAAAGCAGTAAAAATTAGTGCATGATGAATAGTACTGAGGTAAGGAAGGGCATGCTTCACAATGGAAACCCAGAAATATTGTGTATTTTTTAGTTCACAACAATCTTTTCAGGTATTAGAATAACAAAATTAGTTCTGCCTTGAATATTTTTATATGGTCAATATTTGTGATCACAAATATTCTGCAAAATAAGAAATTGTCTCTCTATAATAAAGGAAGAGCTTACAGCAAAGGAAAAAATGCTAAATATAATTAAATAATTGAATTCTAGGACTATTAAAGAGAGGAATGTGTTCATATCTGTCAGAAGTTTATCATGTTCTATTTCTAGAGTTTGAGAAAAATCAGTGAATTTTCACAGGGAAAATTATTGGCAAAATAAAAAATTTTCATCAATAAAATTTGCATAAATTTCATTAGAATTTCTATCACTAACATTTCCAGGAAGCTTGCTTATTTTATATGCTCTAGATTTTAAATTAATACAGAAAATTAGAAGGAAGACTAATTGCTTATATTACCATGGAATAGAAATTGGCTTTTCTTTATAATATCTCTATGTTCTAATTTTTATTTATTTATGTAAGTAATAGACAACTAAATGGATATACATGTTATATAAGAACAGAAGTTTCTGATTCATAGCATTATTTCAAATATATATATATATAATTTATATTTGTGTGTTGGTAAAATAATCTTCATTTGTTTTACTAGAATTTTTCAATATAAACATTTCTTGAAACTATAAAATATAAGATATGGAGTTAAAGTAGCACTCTGTATCACTATAAATTAGGGTTCAGAGTAATTAACTTACTCTGGAAGATTTTCACTTTATATTATTTTTATTTTTAAACTACTGTTTCATTTCCTTAGTGGAAGTGGAATCTCTTTTAGGCCTCATTATAAAAATGCATCTCAACCAGACTGATACAGTTACGAATTGTGTTTCCTTATCTAGAAGATGTAAGTAAGTAAATTTGATATCACATGAAAGAGTAGCTGTAGGATTCTGGCTTTTGATCAATTCAGCCAAAGATCTCAATAAGCAGGTATTTCACAGACATTTGTTCTGTGAATAAATGGATGTAACTGGGCTTCGGTGTTTCATTAAGTAAACAGCAATATAGTGGTGCAACTTAAGTTACCAGACTCAGTGAAAATGTTACAGTTCTTTATGGTATTTGGGTGGATTCTACCTTTAGAAAGACCAGTCAGCATTTGGGAACAAACTAGATGTCTATAATCTTTGTGATCTCATAGGGAGACTTAGTTATTTGTCAGTTGTAAGAATTGAGCCCTACATAGAGAATGGGGATATTAATTCCTACCCCACAGGGGTACATGAGAATTAAATAAGCCATCTTATTTAATACAGCATGTGGTATCCATACTTTTCATGCACATCATGTACCTATTGCTTCTGGCATAAAATTAATATTCAGGATTTTTATAGCTACATTCATTCAATATTATAAATTAATATCTAGATGTCTAATAATTCAAAATATGTGGAGGGTATGGTTCTATAATGCTCACTAAAGCAAAAAAGCTAGCTCAGTACTGTTCACTTTTGCAGACCTTTAGAAAGTAGGATATTTTCATTGATTTTTTTTTTTTAACAATCAGTAAAAATTCTCTGCTTCCTGTGGTTTGAAGCTTTGGAGTACTGGTCTTTTTATGAGACTATCAGAAGTTACTAAATTAGGTGATTCTTTTCTTGGCAGTTTGTGTTCAAGAAGGATGTTATTATTTTCTCTCGACTACCCATTTGAGAAAAAGATTTCTTGGTTCGTTTGTTTTGAGGTAATGGTGGTGTTGGGGATTGCATTTGAATCTATTTTGCGTTGGGTTTTACATTGGCAGTGCCATGTATGAGTAAAGCAAAAGGATCAGCCTGTCATTTACAGATGGCCCTACGCAGATGACAACTCTTCAGCTCCTCAGTGTGTTCTTCTCTTAAAATAGGAATAATATACCTTAAAGTGTTGTAAAGGTCACAACAGAGAAATGTAGTTTGTATAAGGGCTAAAAATAATGCCCGACACTAGTAAAAAATGTACAAGTGTTAATTATTAATATTTTAAATTTTATTCTAAATTAAATAATTGTTTTTAATGTATTTTTTTTGCTGTGCAACTGCTAAAAAGGCAATTTTGACAATAAAATTATAATATATTTTAGAACAGCAGATAGAGTATAGGTTTGTCTGCTTTTGAAAGTAGAGCATTCCTATGAAACTTTTCATAAACCAAAGCGAGGGTATGAGAAGTGTATCCCCTGCTTTTTGAAAGTTTGTATTATGGCCACTTCACATTTACTGAAGACGTCCATTAGTACCTGTTTTTAGTAACCAAAAGAAATTCTCAAGAGGATTTTTGTTTTTGTGAAAAAAATTCTTATAATACTAATGTAGATCTTTCATAAAAGCAAAGTGGCATAACTTTTAGAAAGCGGGGCATACCTGCATAAACCTATTTTTACAGAAGATAATACATGTGTACTCTATAGATGCAAGAAAATTCTGAAATTATATCATCTAGATAATAATAGTCATCATATATAGGTGAGTAGGATACTTTTTAATAAGCAATATATTTTTAAATTTTATATCCAATATATTTTTAATAAAAAGTATAATTTTTACATTAAGAACCAGTTAATAGAACTTTAAGCAGCTTTCTAAAGGATTTACAAATATCTGAATTTTTCATTCAGGATACCCCACTGGCAATCACAGGAGATGTTACGAACTGCATTTGAAAATAATTCCAAGAAAGTGTTGAAATCCTCTAGCAAAATTATCTTTAGCCTTCCCCATTTTGTACTTGGTGAATCTCCAGTATGAGGGCAAGGTGATTTATTATCAGCTCAAGGAACAACCATTTTGATTTGCATTTCAAAACCTTACTTGATGGTTCCTGGTTTGTATTAAGCTTGATAATTTCTTTTAGGTCTTGGGCCAATCGATTTGTGTTGATATGCAGAAAAGGAATTAAATGCATTGCATAGATGATAGGCATCAGAAGATTGTTTTGGGTAAAACCCTTTTGTAGCAGGGGAGTAGAAATCCAGGAGAAATGCCTCCCTGTCTATTCCATAATACCAGTTGAAAGGCGTAAGACATTCGATGAAATAAAAAGCAAAGGTATTATAAATTGCACCAAACTACATATTGTATGACACCTCTTTAACTAAGAATGCTCTTAAGACATGTATTGATGCCTAGAGACAATTTATTCCGAAAAAAGGTAAAACTCAAATAGCAAATCTGTAGCTGGAAATTAGAAAGCAGCAGGTAGGCTCTTTCTGGTTTATTTCTCCTTTCTGGAGGCTTTGTCTGAGATCTATGGGATGATGCAGGTATATATTTATGCTTAGTTGGACTTCAGACTTAATTTATGTTAATTTTTTTTTTTTCTTTGCTTTTGGTGACCCTCTTCAAACTGTGCTGTTGGCTCACAATCCTCTCAGGCTGGCTATAATCTGAAACTAGCCCCAGCAAGCGGAGAGCAGGGAGAGATTGGAGCAGAAGAACAGGGTGGTAGGTGGCAGGAGTGCTGTTTTGTTATAAAGAATTTATTTATTTAAGAGGGACAGAGAGAGAGGGAGCACAAGCTGAGGGGAGGGAGAGAGCGAAAGAGAATTTCTAGGAGATTCCTGCTGAGTAGGGAGCCTGATGGGGAGCTCCACACAGAGCTTGACCAGGGGCTCGATCCTAGGGCCCTGAGATCATGACCAGAGCTAAAGTCAGATGCTTAAATGACCTAGCCACCCAGGTGTCCTGGTAGGTGGTAGTTTTAATAAGCAAAAGGAATTTACATATGAGGCAAGACAAGTGGATCTGTGCACCTACCTGCCAAATCTGAAAAGTTTATAAAGAGGCCTTAACTGGATTCAGTCATTTACGCTGTGCAAATGTTCTTTACATCTTATCACGATGTCAGGGCTATGTCTTCTGAGCAGCCTCTGGGAGTAAGAAAGGCGAACAGAACCTACAATTCAATGACTGAGGAAGATTGAGGAGCTTCCATGGACCCAGGTGAAGCTCACTGGTCAAAGGTCAAATTGACAGTTCCCGTCTTTTCATGGCGTTCCTCCAACATCTGGGAGACAATCTTTCCTTATTATCACAAGCTGAGCTAAGTTTGGAAACATGGCACAGCCTTTAGGTAACAGGGAACTTAGATATCACTGGCAAGTTGCCACTTCTCAGATATCCACATACTGTAATGATTCCTCGATTTACCATACTGTTGTGCCACCCTATTTTGTTCGTGTGGAGCAGAGACTGGTTTTGGTAATAAATACTGTTCTGTAGATGACTCATTTGGGAGGGCAAATAAACTCCATGTAATTACTTAAGGCTGCCACTTCACTTATCTAAACTAGGTAAGACTAAAGAGCAAAAGTTGATTTCTGGTTGCCAATTGTTTAGGCATGTACAGAAATCTTTTTCTGAGAAGATTTCTTACCAAATTATTTTTTCTTTCCTTCTTCAACCAATATAATGCAGTAGATTGGCAATTATTGCAAAACTGACCGTAGAAATGTTGTATTTTTCCTCTTTTTGATCACATTTTATAAATATATGTGAAATATTATATATATTTAAATACATAATATTTATATGAAACATATATTATTACATATGCTATTATTACTATATATGTGTGTGTGTTTATATATATAAGATATGAAGGATATATAGGAAAGTTTCATTTTCTATTAACTCTTGCTTTTAGGGGTGCCTGGGTGACTCAGTGGGTTGAGCCTCTGCTTTCAGCTCAGGTCATGATCTCAGGGTCCTGGGATCAAGCCCCACATCGAGCTCTTTGTTCAGCTTTCTGCCTGCCTCTTTGCCTACTTGTGATGTCTGTGTGTCAAATAAATAAATAAAATCTTAAATAAAACCCCAACAAACTCTTGCTTTTCCATACCATTATTAGACTAAACCTACATATTAGTTAAGAATTAATTCATTTAATAATTTCAGAGAATGCATATAAATAATATGCATTAATAACATTAATTTATATAAATTAATTAGTTTATAAAAATTAAATTTATGAATTTATATAAAAATGATATTATTAATTTAAAAATATTATTTATTTCCATGTAACTTCACTCTCTTTCTCTTTCTTGAGAAAGATTAATTGCTTAGTATTGTGTTAGCCATTGAGGAAGAAAGATGAAGACATTAAGATGCCCAAATTATAAGAGTTCAAAGTCTACATGGAAAGTCAATCATGTACAACTTAATTACATTACAATTTGATAAAGGCTAGGGGAGAAATGTTAATAGCACATTTTGTAAGCACATGTGACGGAACAAATAGCTGCTTGTAGAGTAATGGAGACCTTCATAGAAAAGGTGATATTTAAAATACAAATATTTTTGTATTTTACAAGACAAAATATAAAATACAGCTGTACCTTAGAACATACTGGCTGTACCTTAGAACATGCTATTTCTAACAATCTGCATTGCTACCCTCATCATCTTAGATACTATCAAGTGTTGAGTAGGGTCTCAAAAGTGCCTTAACTGGTCTCCCTGCTTCATTCTTGCCTCTGGAGTGTTCCTCACACAGCAAAATGACCCTCTTAAAATGTAAGCCTTGCATTAGTTTCCTAAAGCAGTAAAATATTCCATGTTTCATAGGTGCTTAATATTTGTTAAATGAATGAAGCAATGAGTGAATGAATGAATCAGTGAGCAGGAATTTGCCACTGAGACAGAAAAAGACATACTGGACTGATGGAAACACATGTAACAAATCAGACTTGTAAAAGCTGAAAGTGAAATTTAAAATAATAAAAACAATTTGATATGAGTATTGACCTAGGAGTCAAACTGGACATTGACCAAACAATTGTATCACTAAACACCAGCTGAGTATCATTTGAGCTGAAAAGAATTATGTCTTTGGTGATAAGGACAAGTTATTTTAGCTGGAGTTTAAGTAAGTAATAGGGAATAGAAGAAGATGAAATGGAAAAGTAGATTGGAGATCTTTGTAGGGAACTCTAGGAGATCTGATTAGGATCCTTTCCAGAAGGCTAATAGATTTCGGCTTTCTTTTTTTTTTTTTTTCCCCAAAAAGAATTTGCTCTATATTTTCTCGTGTTTAAAATGTGCTTAAGAAAAAGACAAACTGGGTAAAATCGTTCTCAGTGGTACAGGTGATTATGTCTTGAAAAGTCATATTTTCTCTGCTGTTTTAGTTAGAAACTTTTGAATTGACAGTAATAAAAACCCAACTTGAACGGGTTTGAGCAAAAAGAAAAAAAAATTAAAGGATATAAAGGTGCTTCATAGAACTCAAGGACAGAGATGCAGCTGGGTCTCAGAAACAATTGAAAATAAACCACCAAGTCTCTCTACGTTTCATATTGCTTCTCGCTGCTAGTCAGCTTCATCTTTCATCTTCAGACAAGCTATTTTTCAGAATAAAAGCAGGAAAATAGTGCCACCAAGGTCTCTTGAATCTACATGTCATCCCCTTGAGCAAAGAGTCAGAACCCCAACTCTAAATTTACATTCCTAGAAAATGTCACTGACTGACTCAAATGTGTTACCTTCCTGATCCTGGACTAATTAGATACAGCCAGGCAGAAGTAATGCAAGATGGATTGGAATAGATATCCTGTTTGTCTGGAAAAGTAAATATGTCTAGGAAGCAAGGTCACATTTTATGAACCCATGATATGGAAATTATAATTGTAACTTGGGTTATCGGTTGAAAGATGAAATGGGTTGACATCGATATAATTGGACAGTAAACATCTAAGTTTTATCATCAACAGCTGGTAAAATTTCTTGCATTTAAGAAAATCCTCAATAAATCTTTACTGCACTGATACAGTTCATCATTGCTCCTCTACCAACTACAGATAAGGAAAGTACTGACTGTTATCACTAATCTAGTGGGCAGCAATATATTGTAATGCTTCATCATGGAAACACTTCATCATATTCCCCAGTTTTTAATATTGCATTTTCTTAACTGATGTGTGGTCCTGAACAAGTATTTGCCCTCTCTATGTCTCAGTTTCCTCTGCTGTGAAATGCTCATTAAATTACCAGTGCTTCACAGGTCTGCCGTGAGTATTACATGAGATGAATCATGTAAACCCTTGGAAGGCTGCAGGTATCCAGTAAATGTCAGCTGGAATAACTGTCACTGGTTATTTTAGAAAAAAGAAAAAGGAAGAAAGGAAGGAAGGAAGGGAGGGAGAGAGGGAGGAAAGAAGAAAAGAAAGAAAAGAAACTAATAGAGTTTTAGTTTTTGTTTAAATTGTTTTGGCTCTTATAAGATTTTAATAAAATTTTGCTTTTGTGAAACAAAATGAAGACAGATAACTCTGACTATAGCAAGTTGGATTATTTTTTTATTAGCTTTAGAATTTGGGGCCTAACTTGATTGGTTAAATTTTTAAGATTATTCATTTATTTATTTATTCATTTGTTTATTTAGAGATTGTGAGTGGGAAGATGGGCAGAGGGAGAGGGAAAATCTCAAGCACACTTCACATCCAGTGCACTGGGGCTTGCTCTCATGACCCTGATATCATAACCTGAGCTGAAATGAAGTCTTGGACGCTCACCTAACTAAGCCACCCAGGAGCCCCTAATTTTACTTGTTAATTTTTTAAAATATCTACTAACTAGGAAGGTGCAATTTGAACTTATATAAGTATATATTTATATACCCCATATATCCATATATATACATAAATGGAAATACTTGAAAATGATCAAGTACTAATACTTTGGTGAGGGGAATAAGATCTCTGAACACATTTTATTTTCCAGGCTGCTGGGGTTATCTTGTTGCCATTTTTTAGTTGTGTTTTGCTTTGTTTCATCTTTACACAAATGTCTCTTTGGGGACAGTTTATTTTGGGGTACACTACATCTTTCCAGAACTCATTTTCAACTCTTTATACTTCTTAGTTGAAAATACTCAAAAAGATCAATAGGAGAAACTGTAACTTTTACAAGGAAGAGATTTTTATGATTCATATCTCCCTTTTCTTTTAGAAGAGGCTATTCTGAAAAGCTATTTTGGGACTTCTTTTCTCAGTGCACCATGATAAAATAAACTTGAAGAAAGTTACAAAACCACCTTTTTTTCAGGATCAATAACTCAAATGGTGTTTCAGCTCTTCAATGTTAGAAATCATACCCAAATTCTATAGTGCTAATACATTATTACTTTTGTGTGGCAGTCAGATTAGTTGATGAGATCCTGGATATCTATATATATCTATATATATCTATCTATATCTATATATCTATATATATCTCTGCATAGTGCTAGAAACTGTAGAGACCCATGGGCATTGACATTTTCAGTGGATATTGGACATAAATCTGTCTAATCTATCGAATGCAGTCTGCCGTATTGTGTTGCATATGACCAGGCAAGTAAGGGCTCTGGGTCATTAGGAACAGATAGTTTAAATGAGCACATTTCTTAACAAACAAACAAAAAAATTTGAATAGCCTCCAACATTAAAAGGAAGACTGGGAATCAGGTGGGGCCCAGGCAAGGACTCATTGAGTTGTAAAAGCAATGGCACATTAAAAAAAAAAAAAAAAAAAAATCCTTTGACAACTTTCATTCAATATCTCACTATATAAATTTGGGAGGATTTGTCAGAAAATAATCAGCTGAAGATATCAAAAAAGGCAACAATTTTAAAATAAAATAAGCACTTACACAGTCTCGAAAAGATGGAAAAATAATGCAGTTAACTTTTAGGTTTGCTGCTAGTTTTAAAGGAACCAGAAAACTGTAAACATTTTAGAACAGCTCTACTGCCTACATACCTGAGCAGGCTGATTCCCAGAAAAATGCCCCAAAAGTGTTGCAGTCTCATGTTTTCTGGCATACTACCTGAATAATGGTTCCTGCTTTCCTTTCTCTTTTCATATCTCACCCGAGTCTTTTCATGACCAAGCATAATTAGTAATTTTTCCTGTAAGACAGTATGAATATGTATCTTTCAGCTCTCTTGTCCCTGTAATGCAGGAGAGCACAGAGAAGGCTGTGGAGATGATGCTGAGATGCCAACAGACATCCAACCACAGCTGAGTTTGATTTCTTTTTATCTTCATGAAGAATTCTCAACAGGGTTACAATGGATATTGAATAGATACCATTTTGAAGACTGTATCTAGGAAAAATGATGATTTTGTTTACTTGCTTCTCTCCCATCTCTGTTGGTAACAACCTTGGTTATTTGTACCATTTTTGTGAGGATCAAACCACTGGTTTTAGGTTCGACTCATAGGGTCTCATGTCCATATTTCATCTTTCTGCATTTCTATAATTTTGTCTTTAAAATGCAAAAAAAATAATGTTAATTTCATTAGAGTGTGGTGAAGACTAATCATATCCATGCCTAATAGGTACCACATCGTGAATGATGAATAGTTTTCCAATTGTTTCTGCAAACATCCTCATGCGGTTTCTTCCATTGATAGGTAAGAAATGTGCATTGTAGATGTTCAGAGCACAATTAAAGTCAGAACCTGGTATGTGGAGTGTTTCTGATTTTAACGTTTCTTATTTGAATGAGAAAGTGTTAAGAGGATGAATAGAAAAGTAGTGTTCAGTTGCAGAAATGTAGATGATGTGATTTAAACCATTAATAAAATACTGAGATGAGGCCACAGTTCATTTTCTGCATGTTTCCTCTAAACATGAATTCTTTTCTCTGGGATCATAACAGAAAAATTCAGTCATACCAGAAAAATATGATACTTGTTTAAAATAGAAGTCCTGCAGTAGACAAAGCAAGGGTGATTATTAATGCAGAAGTACATCTCTATTTGAGCTCAATAAATGACTGCCAATGGAGGAGATTAAGAGATTGCTATAGAAAGCGCAACTTTGATCTACTTGTGGGTCTGTTCCTAAACAGACTAATAAAGACTCAAAGATTAACAACTCCTCCGATTTGCTGGATGATAATGATTTACAATTTTCTATATGACAGTGGATATGACATAAGAGAACAGTAGGAAATATTGTAATGCAAGCTGCATTATATTCCTAACACATAAATAGACAGTCAGATTCGAGGTATGTTTACACCCTGACAGGATTCCTGTACATATCTGGAAAATAGATTATTAGAATCAGATAATTGCCTCTGGAAGAATAATAGTTGAATCATTTGGATTAGTGTCAAGATAATCGTTTTAACATTTATCATCATTAGTTTATTTTATGAATAGTATAAGCCTAATGTCTTGGTTTTTCTTGATTTCAATTCTAAATTGGACTGTGAAATTGCATACAATTCTCTGTTTTTCCTTGTTTGCATTAGTCATCTTAAAAAATGTGATACAAAAACTTGTGTGTGCCTATTCTAAAATATTTAATTGAACTGATATGGATCTTTTTTGTTTTGTTTTGTCTTAATGAGATAAAGAAGCATGTGTTTAATGACATTATTGAACATACTTGGCTTTCTTTAAATTAGAGCAAAAAAAAAATTCAATTACTAAGAATTTGTCCAACAAATGTTTATAACAATTGAACTACTCTGAAGAATATAAAAGTTAGAAAATCTGGAACTTTTTATCTCAAAAGTATACATATATGTGTGGTTTCACTAAATGAAAGGTCCCACTTTTGGTGTTTTTAACTCAACTTTTCAAATAAATTCCTAAATAATAAATTTGACAGAATCATGATTATTCATAAGAAATGACAGTGAACAGAGTTTGAAATATAATTGCCTCTCAAGCTTCTTATTTAATTAATATTTCATATTTCAACAAAGGTTCTAAAATGTGCATTAGTCCCCTTCTTTGATACTTCATTTCACCAATAGTTTACCAATTTTCTCATACTTACAAGAACAACTCCAACTATTACTTTGGATTAATCTACTTTAAATTCATTAGTATTACTTCCTTCACGAGGAATTTGTTTTAGAGTTGTCTATTTTGTTTATTAACCAATTCTAGTCATCAAGGTTGTTTTTAAGAGGCAGTGTGGTATGGTGACTAAGAGTTAGTGTGATGATTAAAACAGTGGCTTTGGGGAACCATGTGTCTTAGAATTCACCAGCTGTGTAACCTTGGACAAATTACTCAAATACTCTCCCACCTACATAATAAAGAAAAAAACAATATCTGTCTTGCATGATTATTGTTAGGATTAAATGGGAAAGTGCATACAAAGAATTCAAAATAGCATCCGATGCAAGTAAGTGTTCAAAAACGTAATTCTATTAATGCAACATTACGTATGTGAAAAGTCTTGAGACAGAGGAAAGCAGAACTACCTTTTCAAATATATATTAAATTTTGTCAAAGATGTAGTTATCACAGAGTTAGAGATCAGTGACTCATTCACCTAAGGACTCAAGTACAAGAATCAGTGAAACAGAAAACATAAAGTTAAGCAAATTCTCCAAGAGTGTGCCATCCACTGATCCATGTAAGTGTGACCTAAATGTCTCTCAGCAAGGGTAATATAAAGATTGGAATCACTGTTTTAAATACACTTTTCAGTGTTATGGCTATTTGTATCTCTGATTTTTCTGAATTAGTATAAAGAAGAAACTTGCTAGAATATTTCTGAACTCAAAGGTCCATAGAAGGTGTAGTATTCTGCATCCTTTTTCACACAAATGAGATTCCTGCATCAGTATTTCCCCTACATTAGAACATAGCTATCATTTCATGATATTACAGTGTGCTCACTCCTTGGTGAGCATCTTATGGGATGCTGCATGATATTAAGAATCAACATCCATTACAATTCAACTTAATTGTACTTTTCTTGTCTTTTCTAATACCATTTTGGTTTCTTATCTATAACTGAATTGAAAAAAAAATGGAAATTAAAATCATGGACATGTATATATGTATATACCTATTTCAAGGTTCTATTTGCTGATTCTAAATGCAAAATGTTTTTATCTGGGGACTATTATAAGTTACTCTGATTTCTTTGAATTGTCATCAAACAACTGAGAAGATAGAAATAAAACATCTTCCATATAGCAAATTTATGGATTTATTGCAACATTTTTTATGAGTCAAATTGACCTTTTCAACACATTCCTTTTTTTTTTTTTTTTTTTTTTTTTTTGAGCAGTTTTACATTAACAACAAAATTGTGTGGAAAGAGCAGAGAGTTCCCACATACAACACTCCCAGAACCTCCACCACACTTCCTCCCACCTCTGCATTATCATCCTCCACCAGTGTGGTATGTTTGTTAGGATCAATCAACCAACACTGACACCTCATTATTACCTATAGTCCATGGTTCACATTAAGATTGATTCTTGGTGTGGGCACCTGGGTAGCTCTGTGGGTTAAGCCACTGCCTTCAATTCAGGTCATGATTTCAGGGTCCTGGGATCGAGTCCCGCATCGGGCTCTCTGCTCAGCAGGAAGCCTGCTTCCCTCTCACTCTCTTTGCCTGCCTCTCTGCCTGTTTGTGATCTCTGTCTGTCAAATAAATAAATAAAATCTTTAAAAAAAAAAAAAGATTGATTCTTGGTGTTACACATTCTAAGAGTTTGGACAAATGTATAGTGATATGCATTCTTCATTATAGTATCACACAGAAGAGTTTCACTGCCTATAAATCCTCTGTTCTCCATCAGTTCATCCCTTCCTCCCCCAATCCCTGACAACCACTAATTTTTTGTACTGTCTCCAGAGTTTTGCTTTTTCCATAGGTTCATATTGTTGGGATTGTACAATATGCAGACTTTTCATACTGGCTCTTTCACATAATAATACGCACTTAAGCTTCTTCTATGCCTTTTTGTGGTTTGATAGTGATGTGGTAAACAAAGGCAAAAGAAATGCAACTTAAAATTAAAATCTCCTTACAGAGGCACCTGGATGATTCAGTTGTTAAGTGTCTACCTTTAGCTCAGGTCATGCTCCCAGGGTCCTGGGATTGAGCCCCAGGTCAGGCTCCCTGCTCAGCAGGCTTCCTGCTCTCCCTCTTTCCCTTCCTCTTCCCCTGCTTGTGCTCCCTCTCTCACTGCCTCTCTTTCAGCAATTAAATAAAATCTTAAAAATAAAATAAAATAAAAATTTCCTTACAGTTTGCAGCCCTGTGATAGATACCTGAAACACACAGCCTCATCTTCAAAGAAGTCATGGCTGCCTTAGTGTCTTTTTTTTTTTTTTTTTTTTTTTTTTTGCCTTAGTGTCTTAATGGTTAAAAATAACCTTATCTTGGCAGCAGGGGGCCCCTCGGGTCCTGAAAGACTTGCTTCCAGTTTCCTTGGAGACTTGTGCTATCTCTAACCCCCACTAATTAAAACGTATACAACCAGTCATTCCTCACAATCCCAGTATAGCTCTTTCTGCCTATTAGTCCTGTCCTGTGAGTAGGGAAGGGGATAAGGTATAGGCAGGAGAGAGATAGGAGGCCCCTGACCAAGCTCTGAAACTATTCCTGGCAGGTGGAGAGGCTGAGACAGAGCTGAATAAGAGCAAAGGGAACAAATCAAGATGGCACAAGAATCTCAAGACCACAAGCTTCCCAGTCAGTTCTTAATAAAAGACTACCCCTAAAAGCTCAGTGGCAACTTATTTACCTCCCCTCCCCCTCCAGAGAAAACAGAGATTTTGTCTTTCCTTTCTGCTCTCACCTTTACTTAATAAACTTCACTTCACCCTTTTGTGTACACAAGATTCATTCTGTGACTCTGTGAGATAAGAACCCTGCAATCCTGCAACAATGGATCATTTCTTTTTATCGCAGAATAATATTTCATTTATGAATGCACCACAGTTTTTCTATTCACCTACTGAAATACTTCTTGGTCGCTTCTAAGTTTGGGCAATTAGGAATAAAACCGTTGTAAACATCCACGTGCAGATTTTTGTGTGAACATGTCATCAGCTCATCTGGGTAAATACTAAAGAGTGCAGAGATGTTTGTGTGGCTCAGTCAGTTAAGTGTCTGCCTTCAGCTCAGGTCATGATCACAGGGTCCTGAGATGGAGCCCCATGTCAGGCTCTCTCCTCAGTGGGGAGTCTGATTCTCCCTCTCCCCCTGCTCATGCTTCCTGGCTCTCTCTCTCTCTCTAAGATAAACAAAATCTTTTTAAAAAAGTGTGATTGCTGGATCTTATAGTAAGAAGATGCTCGGTTTTGTAATAAATTCCCAAGATGTCTTCCAAAGTGGTTGTACCATTTTGCAGTCCTATCAGATTGAGTGTTCCTCCTGCTCCATATTCTCTTCAGTATTTGGTGTTGTCAGTGTTTTGGATTTTTGTCATTCTGAGGGATATGTAGTGATATCTCATTGTTGTTTAATTATACTTAATTGTAGTTAATTTTAACTGAATTTAATTTCAATTTTAACTGAATCTAAGTTTCAGTTAATAATGGATATATAATCAGAATATTACGGCTATAATTTTGTTTCCTTCCCCATTTTTCAGTTGACATATATGTAACAGATATTGGATAAAACTGTGTTTAGAGATTGAAGCAAATACAGTTGACCCTCAGGCATTGTAGAAGTTAGGGACACCAACCCCACACACAGTCAAAAATCTGCATACAACTTTTAATTCCCCCAAACTTAACTATTAATAGCCTATTATTAACCAGAAGCCTTACAGATGACATAAACAGTAGATTAACACATATCTCATATGTGTTATATTCTGTATTCACAGAACTAAGTAAGCCAGAGGAAAGAAAATGTTACTTTAAAAATCATAAGAAGGAGAAAATACATTTATAGTACTATAGTATATTTATCGCGAAAAAATCTATGTATGAGTGGATCCATGAAATTCAAATTCATGTGGTTATTCAAGAGTCAACTGTAATAACAGTTTCAATAGAGTTTAGGTTTTTCTGTTTGCCTGAACTTGGCTTAAACTTTAATATTCAGAATGAAATCCAATATTCTTGGATAACATGGTAATAAAACTTTTTAACATAAACACTTTAGTATCTCCTTTGGGAAAATTCAGCCAAAAGACACAAATCATTAGAGATAAAATAGTGGAGTAGTTTATTTGCTCAAATATTTGTATAACAATAAAACATCAGATATGCAGAAATTTTATATTCCTATGTAATATGCATTAAATAATTACAACTACTTTTCAACATCAAAATGTGAAAAAATCATCATATAAATACTTATGAAAAACTTATGTTTAACCAACAAATCTATATGTTAAAAATGTTTTGGAATATTTACGTCTTTATCATAACTACAAATATTTATTTTTCCGTGTTACACTTCAATTTCACCCCAACCCTTCCCTCTAGGGAGAGTTTGTTTACTTTACTTGCTTAAAATTTTCTTTTGTAGGTTTGTGGGGGTAAGACATTAACTACTTATTTTCTCCCTTCACTCTATAAAATGAACTTAAAGTTTCTTATAACCTTCTTTGAAATTGAAATACCCATAAAAAAATTGTAACAAGCTAGTGATACAGTACTGTAAATCAAAACACAATTGGTAATAAGGACATATATTCCTGTTACCAACTGATTTTCTCTTGCTAATTGAATTTATGTTAATCTTGAGCTTAAATATTATGGATCAGGGACTGAAAATTAATTAAATCATATCTTTACAGGAGCACCTGGGTGGTTATCTGTTAAGTGACTAACTTTTGGTTTCAGCTCAGGTCAGGAAGCCCTAGGTCACGAGATCCAGCCTTAACTGGGGCTCCAAATGCAGCCAGGAGTTGGCTTGAAAGATTCTCTCCCTTTGCCCCTTTCCCAACTTGCATGCTGTCTGTCTCAAATAAATTATTAAAATCTTAAAAAAATATATTTATTTATCTATTTGACTGAGATAGAGAGTGACAGGGAGTATGAGAGACAATCTGAAGCAGACTCCACACTGAGCACAGAGCCCCATGGGGATTCAATCCCACAACCACAAGACCATGACCTGGGCCAAAGCCAAGAGTCAGAAGCTTAACCAACTGAGCCACACAGACACCCCAATAAATAAATCTTTAAATGCTAACTTTACAATATATACAACATGTTAGTTCTTATTGCTCTGTTCCTAATAGAAAGCATTAAATGCCATTCTCAAGTTTAACATTATTGATGTCATAGGAAACATAATTAAAACTGATCAATGAGGAACTAAGAAGTAATCTTATACATATGTGAGGTCAAATTATCTGTTCTTGGTTGATTGTTGAAAAATATAATTCTATCCTTAACTGAATAAAAATGTTGTATTTATATTCTTAAAAGAAAATAAAACCTTGAACTCTTGGTTATTTAACTCATCAAAATTCTAGTTGTGAGAATTGATTTAATGACAGAATACCTGAATGGATTCATTTCTATAGGTATCCGAAATTTAATCCTAAAATCAAGAGAGAATATGAAAAATCTGAACCTCATAACTTGGTCACTAATTAATATTACTAATTAATATTACTTCTACTGAAATGAGCAGTAAGTCTGTATCTTTGACTTATAATGGAGGATGTTATGCATAGGACTCTGTGCATATCCACTGTTGCCAAGAACATCACACATACTTGATGAGAAACTAGGAGAAACACAATGTCTTAGAACTTAACTGTAGGAAAAGCTGTTTTTCTTACAAGCAGTCATTTTTATTTTTTCTTTATACCAAGGTAAATACTAATAACAAAATTAAGAAAGTCATTATTTTCTGTGTACTAGGCACTATTCTTTGTTTTTTTTTTTTTTTTTTTTTTTTTTTTTTTTTTTTTTTTTTTTTTTAAAGATTTTATTTATTTATCAGAGAGAGGGGGAGAGAGCGAGCACAGGCAGACAGAATGGCAGGCAGAGGCAGAGGGAGAAGCAGGCTCCCTGCTGAGCAAGGAGCCCAATGTGGGACTCGATCCCAGGACGCTGGGATCATGACCTGAGCCGAAGGCAGCTGCTTAACCAACTGAGCCACCCAGGCGTCCCTATTCTTTGTTTTATATATGTAGTAATACATTAAATTTTCACATAAAGCCTATGAAATAAATATTTTCCTTATTTAAAAAAATAAGACTTTATTTATTTATTTGTGGGGGGAAGGGGGAGAAAGAGAGAGAAAGAGCACAAGGAGGGATAGAGAGAGAGGGAGAAGCAGATGCCACACTGAGTGGAGGGCCTGATGTGGGGTTCAATCCCAGGACCTTGGGATCATGACCTGAGCCAAAGGCAGATGCTGAACTGACTGAGCCAAACAGGTGTCCCTCTCATCTTTTAAACTATATAGTTTGATGTTTGATTCATTTCATTCTTCATTCAAAAAAGCTTAAAACAACTTAAAAACTGCATAATACAATGAGGTAAAATAAAAATAAAAGATAAAATTAGGACCAATTTAAAAATACATATATATTTGAGGAAGAAAAGAAGACAAGGCCATACTGTGTATTACTGTTCATTTTCAAAGCTAAACAGAGACTGGTTAATTATCAAACTCATTTCCTTTTTCTCTTTACTCATGGAGTACAAAGCAAACTTCACTTCTCAGTTACTCTTGCAGTAAGGTTATCAACATGGGACTGGGGTCTAACCAATAAATGTGAGCAGAAATGAGGTATGACAATCAAGACTGGACCCTAGAGTCTCCTTTCTCATCTTTCATGGTCCATTTTCCCCAATCTGTTGCTATATCTTGATGTCTAGGACATCCTTGAAAGCCAAGAATTGCAGATGGACAAACTTCTGTCAAGATAGGTCCTTGAAAGTTGATGTAGAGAGTGTAAAGGAGGAAAAAAAAAAAAAAAAAAAAAAAGAAGATACCGAAATTGTCCCACTGATAAACCAACTAGGGGTAAAAAAAAAAAAAAAAAAGTAATTCTTGAGGGGTGCCTGGGTGGCTCAGTGGGTTAACCCTCTCTGCCTTTGGCTCAGGTCATGATCCCAGGGTCCTGAAATTGAGCCCCGCATTGGGCTCTCTGCTCGGTAGGGAGCCTGCTTCCCCCTCTCTCTCTCTGCCTGCCTCTCTGCCTACTTGTGATCTCCTCTCTCTTTCAAATAAATAAGTAATTTTTAAAAAAGTAATTCTTGACTGTAGAAGGTTAAAAATTATGTAGTTGGGCTATTTTGTGAATGGATTCTAAGCTTAATTTTGGGGCTCCTTAAAAGCATCCAGAAGTAGAAATGGACAGTCAAGATTTCAGGCAATCCACAGGAGTACTGTTTCTTTCAATTTACATTTACTGTTTGCTAAAAGGTGGGAATCAGAATTTTTTGTGTTTTTCTCCCTAAAAAGTCCCTAAGTATAGATATACCATGCTTGTATTTAAAGGCAGAACTATGTGCACATAGAAGTCAATTGAGTTAACATCTTCTCTGGAAAGTTGAAGAATCTAAGGGGAAACATGTTCAACTTGGGATGCATGTGAGATAAAGAAGACCCTGGAAATAAGAGTTAAAAAAAAAGATTTTATCTATTTATTTTTCTGCACACGTGCACATATAAGAGAAAGAGAGATGGGGGGGGGGGAGCACAGCAGTGGGGAGGGGCAGAGAGAGAGGCAGACTCCCCACTGAGCAGGGAACCCAATGTGGGATCATGACCTGAGCCAAAAGCAGATGCTTAACAGACTGAGCCACCCAGGTGTCTGCAATATCATGTCTTTGGTGGAGACAGATTGGGGAATAAATACTTTTCAAAAAAGGACCCTATTTCTAGAAATTTTTTGTCTCTGAGATTATACAAAAATGTCATGATCTTACCAAGTGGAAAATAAATGATATAAAAAAAGATGTGAAGGAGTATTAGGTAGCTTCTCTTAGAGAAAAAAAAATACACAAACCCTATTTAGTGAAGAATGTAGACTGGGCTTCTCTCCCAAAGCCTCTTAACTGTTGGCTTTATTGGAGGAAGGGGTTATATCAGAAAATTATTTTACTGCTGTAGTCCTAGAATCTTATTAAAATAATTATTGACTATTTGGTAAAAATTATGAAATTGTAATAAAACATAGTAAAATAAAATATTTGACACTTTACGTGTAATAGTATTTCAGTGCCTGGAAATTGTGTGGACTTTAATAAGATAATGAAATAAATATGATGTCTTTTTAAAAATGTACTGGACCTATACCATGTTGATTTCAAGCGAAGGGCAGAAGAAAGACTATCTTTGAGCCCTTGAAATGCTCATTTATTCCAGAAAAGCACTGAAGTTATATATTAGCTTAGAATGTCTACTGTCTTTTTTTCAATTTAAAAAATCACAAAACTGTATGCCTCAGTAACACCACTCTACAGAAATTAGATCCTATGAGATTTTGAAGTTGAAGAAGAGTTAGTGGTTGATGGATGTGCGAAGCATCATCTTTCTGTAATCCTCAATCTTTCCTCATTTGGGAGTAGAATCATTTTAAAAAGGATTATTCTCTATTGGTAATTTCAGGGAAAACAAACAAACAAACAACAATAACAATGATAAAACACTGAATGTAGGATCCCTGAAAGTTATTCATACATTTAAAAAAATAAACACTTTGCAGGAAAAAAAAAAAAAAAAAAAGGTTTTCCAGCACCTCTATACACAAAGGGAGTATGTACCTTCTCTGAAATTGGGTGTGTGTGTGTGTGTGTGTGTGTGTGCATGCATGCGAATGAGAGCAAGGGGGAAGGAGAAACACATGGTAAACATATTGGTTTTTGTGTCTGTAAATGAGGTGAATATTGAAAAGACATCTTTTAGAGTATTTCTTTTTGATTAAACCATTTATCATAATGATGGCCTTATGTGGGTGATATATTGCTTTTCTTGGGAAGATGGACTTGAGTACTAGGAAAAATTTAGGTTTCCATATGCTACATAATACTATTTGGATTTCCCTTGGAGGGATAAGTAGAAAAAATTATAAAATATAAAGAAAATATCTATTCTTTGAAAAAATCTCTCTCTTTCATTGAAATGTTTCAATTTGAGAAAAACAACTTTTTGGGAAATATCAAACCTTCAAAGAGGTATTAATTATTTCTATTTCAAAGCAAATAATCACTGATAAGACAATTTTGTTAAGGTAGTAACAGACAACATGTCAAGTCAAGTCCAGGGATACATATCTATATATATAAAGAAAAGAAATTGAAGAGGACACATATACAGAGAAAGGTATTCCATGTTCCAATCAGTGTTCATGTATTGAAAGAATTAATAATGTTAAAATTTTCATACCACCCAAAGTAATCTATCGATTCAATGCAATTCTTATCAAAATTTCACTGGCATTGTTTCATAGAAATAGAACGAACAATCCCAAAATTTTTATGAACTACAGAAGATCCCTAAAAGCCAAAGCAATCTTGAGGAAGAACAAAGATGGAGTTATCATGATCCTTGATCTCAAATTATATTTAAAAACCTATAGTAACCAAACAATATAGTATTGACATAAATACAAATACATAGATGGATGGAACAGAATAGAAATCCAGAAATAAATTCATGCATATATGGTCAATTTATTAACGGCAAAGGAGCTAAGAAAATATAATAGGGAAAGGACAATCTCTATAATGAATAAATTATTCTGGGAAAACTGGATAGCCACATGCCAATAAATTAAACTGGACCATCTGACACAAAAATTAACTCAAAATGAATGGAAGACTTGCAAGACCTGAAATCATAAAACTCCTAGAAGAAAACATAGACAGTAAGCTCATTGACATAATTCTTGGCAATATTTTATTTTTTATTTGACACCAAAAGCAAAAGTAACAGAAGCAGAAACATACAAGTGGGACTAGACTGAACTGAAAATCTTCTTTACAACAAAAGAAACCTACATCAAAATGAAATGAAATATTAGTTATCCATAAAAAATAATGAAATTTTATCATTTGGGACAACATGGATAGACCTCGAGGGCATTATGCTAAGTGAAATGATTTCAGACAGAGATAGAGAAAAGCCATATTATCTCACTTACATGTGGAATCCTAAACAAACAAACAAGCTCATAGATACAGAGAACAGATTGATGATTGCCGACTGGGTGGTAGACAAAATGGGTAAGACAGTCAAAAGGTACAAACTTCAAAGCATAAAATAAAGAACTCATGGGTAAGGATCTCATGCACAGCAAAGCAACTATGGTTAATAACACCTTATTCCATATTAATAGTTTCTAAGAGAGTAAATCTTGAAAGTTGTCATCACAAGAAAAAATAATTTATAACTATAATGGTGATGGAGGTTAACTAGTGATCATTTCACAATTTATCCAAATATCAAATCATTAAGATGGACACTTGAAACTAATATAATATTATAATATCATATGTCAATTATACCTCAATAAAAATTTAAAAAATAAATACACAGATACTATATGAATACAGAGTTATATAGGGGAGGAAAATTTTTTGAAATGTTGTGAAATGACAATAGTTTCACTTAAAACTACCTAAATGAGAAGCACCAGATGAAAAGAAGTGACTGCAGTAAGCAAACGGGAATGCTAATCATCTTCTCCATCCCTATCATTATCTATAACAAAGTCACACTTTGATGTCCTCCTAAACACTGAGGGAAATACCCCTATTAATTCAGGAGGAGGCAAGAAAGAAGCCCCATTTGCTACCATAAGAAGGTTAACAGTTTAACATAACTCTGACTCTCCCCTGAGAATTAGCTTAGAAAGATAGAGTATAATTACTCATCATTATGGATGTACAAGCCTGGCCTCATTAATCAAGTTGAGATGAAGCAGATCCCTTATTATTACTGTAAATCTTGGGTTTAGGATAACTAGCACTTTAAATATGTTTTATGTTTGGTCAGGTTGGAAAAGCCCATTTGAAATTTTAAAGGCTACACTAGTTGTAAATTATTATCGTTTTTTAAAAGCACTTCAGAGGGAAATATGTTCACTGTAGATCGAGAAATGTGCAAGGAGCTAGAGCTGAGTCTGTATTTAAGACACCAGAGCAAACACCATGTGTAAAGCCCTTGGACCCATAATCAAGATAGGGAGGATCATCTAGGCATTTCAGTATAGCTAAGCAAATCCATAATAATTTCTTCTGACTGAGATAGAGCACAACATCACACACTCTGCGGGAGCAGTGTTAAGATTGAACAGATGCTGACAGCAAAGAAAGACAGGATTTTGGCATGTGGTCCTGCTAACAATGGTCCTTAAGTTGGCCTGCCTACAAGTTTGCTGGGTGCCTGTTGTGCTTATTTGTATTAAGCAAAGATAGTGAAATAAATTTTGGTTAGGCCTAGGTTATATGCTATACACTCTTGGTATCCTTTACTGACAGTAATCTGGGTTTTAGAGGGAATCGTTACTTTTTCAAGTCCCTACAGCCAGATTTGCTACTTCCTTTTTCATGTCAATAAAATAACAAAACAGCATATTAAGTGACTTTTTTAATTCAAGTAGAGCACAGGATCCATGAAGGCAAGGACAAACTTCTATTGGTTACCACTCTATTGTAGCACCCAGTCTAGTGACTGATATAGTGAGCACTAATCTAGTGGTTCAATAAATGAACAAATAATTTCTTAAAAAAATAGTTACTATTGGGGTACCTGGGTGGTTCAGTGAGTTAAGCCTCTGCCTGTGGCTCAGGTCATGATCTGAGAGTCCTGAGATCGATCCCTGTATCAGGCTCTCTGCTCAGCAGGAAGCCTGCTTCCCCCTCTCTCCCAGCATGCCTACTTGTGATCTCTCTCTGTCAAATAAATAAATAAAATCTTTAAAAAAAATAGTTACTATTATCCTAATAATAACTGTCACTTATTAAGTATTACAATGCACTAGGCACTCTATAAATGTATTATGCAATACATTATTAACAAAATTCTTACAAAGTAGGCATGGTTATTACCCTCATTTTACAAGTAAAGATACAGTCATCCCAAAAAGTCAAATACTTAACCAGTTATACATAGGAAGTGGTGGTATAACAATGCAAACCCAAGTAATCTGGTTCTAGCTAATGTGCTCCTAAATACTATACTATACTCTCGATCCGATTTTATAGGTGTTCACACATTATTGTTATCTTCCAGCCCATCTTGAAATGTTTGTATTCCACAAGCTGTGGTTCAAGTCCTCTTCAAGCCTTATCTTTCTTATCCAACCTCTTCTGTCCTATATAAAATTGTACCGATGGCCATCAAATTTGCATCTCCCATCACGATCTCTCCTTGGGTATCTCAAACCCAGTGACAGACAAAACTTCTGGATACCTTGTCTCAGTAAAAGACAGCGACCTCCAGGAAAAGAACTTGGAATTGATTTGAAATGCCACAATACCTTTCTTCCCTTTTAGCCAATCCATTATGAAGTCTTTTTAATTCTCTACATATTCTTCAGCATCTCTCATCTTCTCTGCACCCTTATCAAAGCCACTATCACATTCTACTTTATTCTGAAAAAACCTCCTCAAGTGGTTTTGAGCATTTTCTCTTGCCTCTTTTAACCCACTATCAATAATGCAGACTGCACTGATCTTTAAAAAATAAATAAATAAATACAGTAAACAAACCAACAGACACCAGGCCTGGTTTTAACATTTTCCTATATAAAACCTTTGAATGGCTTCTCCATGTATATCAGGTAAAGGGCAGGATCCTTAATGGAGCCTAAATATCCTTGAATGACATGGTCCTACCTCTCTCTCTAGCCTCATTTCTCACCTTTGTGCCTGGCTTCCTATCTCACAGTCCTCTTGGAATATTTTCAGTTCCTTAAATGTTCTATGCTTCCTTCCACTGAAAGACCTTTGCACCTGGTCTTTCCTTGCACTGAAATTCTTCTAGTCATCTTCTCAACCTGACCCTGTGAACATCTGCTGATCCCTTATGTCCCTACTTACATGCCACTATCATTAAAAAAAAAAAAAAAAAAAGTCCCTTCAAACTTCAGTTTAGGTTATGGAACCCCATTACACACTATAATTGAATCCAGTCTTTTCTTCCAAATGCAAATCATGATTTTATATATGTATGTATTTTTTAGGGAGTAGGGGCAAAGAGGCACTCTTAAGCAGGCTCTATGCCCAGCACGGAGCCCAGCAGGGGGCTCTATCTCATGACCCTGAGATCCTGTTCTGAGCCAAAATCAAGAGTCCATTGCTTAACAAACTGAGACACCCCACAAATCATAATTTTAATTTGACTTTATGTTTATCTTTTCTGCTCAAATACCTGCCACATGAGGTTAGGATCAAGTCTTCTATTTTTAAGTATTCTCTGCTCTCAACATGGGCCTTGAACTCATAACTCTGAGATTAAGCATCTTTCTTGTGCTTTATTTACTGAGCCAGCCATGTGCTCTAGAATCAAAACTTTCTGATTCGTAACCATCTAACACAGGGCCTGACTAACAAAAGTGTCCAAAAATATTTACTAGATATGTAATGCATTTGTAACTGAGAACTAGAACACAAGCAAATAAAATCTATGGTTTCTGAATGAACTTCAGTTAATTTTCAAGTGTGCATCTTCTTTTATTTTGGCTTATCTACATAGTTTAACTAAGTTCAGTATTTATTTTTCAAACCCCTGACATTGAAAAGTAACAAACAATGACAGAGACCCACAATTTTGAACTTACGGACAAAAAAGAGGCAGAAGCCACCCCCGTTTCTCCTCCTGCTTATCTCCTGCTTCTGTGTCCAAAGTAAAACATGTCCTTGGTCTTGCTCCAGCTGGATGGGGGAGCTAAAAAATGTTCAAGACCCCTCTTAGACCAACTCTTGGCAGTAACCAGATCTCTGTGGTTGCTTTGCTTATTCTAAAAGGAAATGTGTTTTGTGGAGTACGTCTCGGAAAGTCAAGGAAAAAGTAAGCTGCGGCCCACTATAGCCTCACCCAATGGCTCAAACATTTAACACATAACATATATAGCAGTTTCTCTGCCCATGGTCCCATCGTTGCATTTTGCAGAGACAAGACCTAAACAGGAGGAAAGAGATATTATCGCTGCCGTGTTGGAAAGTACAATCTGTCATAGGTCTCAGAAGTTTCTTCCAATTTAATTCTCCTAATTAAGGAATAAAGAAGAGAAAAAAAATTTAAAAATGATCAGGGTTGGGCTATGAAGAAAACTAGATATCTTCCTAATTTATGGAGGAGTAAAGCCACATCTACTTAAAATTCTGAGGGGTAAAATTCTCCGCTTAGAACAATCTCAAGCCTAAACTGACTTTGATTCCTTCGCTCCATAGTATTCTAATATATCTTTTCTAATAAATGATTTGTTTTGGCAGTAATGTCCATAGGCCTCAGTGAGATGAGTGGACATGTGGGCTGACTCTGCTAAATCACATAACCAAGTGTTGCAACTCTGTTTCCAATTTAAAGTCGTATCCTGTACTTTGGGCACAGAGTGAAGTATGAAAAGAGAAATATCTCCAAGTGAGGCACAAATGTTGCATCTTATAAACATAGACAAAGTTGTCATATATATATATATATAAAATCTTGTAATACCACTTTCCTTTAACAGACTCAAACTGACATTCTTTATTATATTTATTTATAAATGTATTTATAAGTAAATTGATTATATTTATTATTTTGAAAAGACTGTAGCATGATGATCAAAGATGTAGGCTTTAGAATCATCCTGGGTTTAAATCTCAAAATTAGCACTGGTCTATGACTTTGATGATGTTATTAAACCTTCAAAATTCAGTTTCTCTAATGTAAAGTGATACTCATAGTATCTTTCAGAGGATTTTTATAAAGATTAAATGAAGGGGCATGTGGCTGGTACAGTCAGATAAGGGTCTGACTCTTGGTTTTGGCTTAGGTCTTCTCTCTCTGCTCTCTCTCTCTAAACTAAATATGTTTTAAAAAAATTTAAAAAGGATTAAATGAGACAACACATATAGAGTATTATGTTTCCTGAAAAACATAGTCTCAGTAAATTTTAATTATTATTATTATAGAGAATGAACTATTATTATTGAGATTTTTATCTACTATCTCCAAGAAATCTAGAATGAATGTTTTCATTGCTGAGACATGTAATTGTAACTAAAAGAGATTGCTATTTCTGGTTCCCTGCCATGATTGAGGTATTATCTTCTCATTTGTTTTTTACAAAAGAAATAAAGGGAACTCAGAGAAATTAAGTAGTTTTTCCAAGGTCAACCAATTAATGAATTCAGGAGGCATAATTAGAACTCATGTCTTTTGTTTCTGGGTGTCATGCTTAACAATCCACCAAGATGGTCCTCATAATGTAGATTTTTATTACCTTTAGTATGATAGCAAAGAAGAGAGTAATGTGCTCTTAAATGTTACATTCTTCTCAAGCACATTTTTTTCTCCATGGCTTTAGGAAGAAGGTACAAGAGGTATTATATTATTGCTGGATTAGTGAGAAGTCAAAGCCTCAAGGAAAGCTGAGCATCCACTGAAGGTAACATAGTCATGAGGTGATCAAATTGAAATCAGAACCCAGTGAGCCATTGCTACAGACCGCTCATGATAACATGAGACTTTGTCCAGAATTTTGTACTTTTCAAGGCTCTAATACACTTTCTCTCAAACAAGTTGTCTAAAAGGTCATAGATCTCTATGGTGGGAACTTCTTTGCAAATTCAGTCCCATAGAGTTCAGAAACAAAAGATAAAAAAGTGCCACAGCATTTTTCAAATACAAATTTCAAATTGCTAAGCGCACTACTTTGCTGACCAA
This sequence comes from Mustela nigripes, assembly GCF_022355385.1. Taxonomy (NCBI): domain Eukaryota; kingdom Metazoa; phylum Chordata; class Mammalia; order Carnivora; family Mustelidae; genus Mustela; species Mustela nigripes. The sequence continues at coordinate 238,878,281 of NC_081557.1, read as the reverse complement.
AAGTCATTGGGAAGACTGCATTAAATTTTCAATTTTTAAGTTACTTCATTATGCAGAAATCATTTGGAATGAGTTATTTTTTATAGATTTAAAGATAACCTTTGAGTATTTTACACAAAATTGCATAAACTCTATCTATTTTGACCTATAAAATAATTTTCTTAAACAAGTAGGACTTTTTTAAAAAATTGCTGTATCAATATGATTATCCTTTGGCTCTGAGACTCTGGAATTTGATGGCAGAACTAAAGGAAGATTGGAAATTTGGGGTGCTTGGGTGGCTCAATGGGTTAAAGCCTCTGCTTTTGGCTCAGGTCGTGATCCCAGGGTCCTGGGATAGAGCCCTCCATCAGGCTCCCTGCTGAGCAGAGAGCCTGCTTCCTCCTCTCTCTCTGCCTGCCTCGCTGCCTACTTGTGATCTCTCTCTGTCAAATAAATAAGTTAAAAAAAAAAAAAAGGAAGGTAGGAAATTTAATTTGGTTGTGAATTTATAAAAATTAGTAGGTAAATATTTCACTATCATACACTTTCGGTATACCAGCAGAGCTGAAATGAATGCTTAATTCATATCTTTCGTAACCAGATTGCTCAGTGACGTAATATATTTGGAAGAAGATAAAATGTGTATGTGTTGTTTGTGTGTGTTGGGGTGAGGGATTGTTTTACACACACACACACACACACACACACACACACACACTAGATACACAATCACTATTCTCATAACCCCAAATTTGGACATAAATGTTTAGGATTTTTTAAAATAAGGACACAAAAAATTACTGCTTATGTCTTCTAAATAAATTGCAACAGAGAGTAAGATGACTGCAATCATCATTGTTAAATTATTGATTTTTCAAAAGTACTTCATAGTCAAAGAAATTGCTGAAATATAGTTCAAGTATAGTTTCTAATGGAAACAGAATCGTAACTGCCAGTAGAATAAGTTGATTTTTCAAAAAAAGTGAAACCTAAAAAATTGTTATTTTGAGATCAAGGGACCAATTTTTTTTATAGTGTCAACTAACAAATTCTGTAAGCAATGCATAATATTCTATAATAGACTTTAATAAAAAATAATCTTTAATTCATCATTTAAACTTAATCTACTAAAACTTTAAAATCTGGATCTCTCCTTCTGTAACAATGGCTTAAAAAGATCCACACGGATCTTGACAATAATTATTTTTCTTTGACTTTCCTCTGCAGTAATGACAGCACCACATGGCAATGATTCTACATCTAACCTCCATTTTCAATTCTCACATCATAGTATTTTTAAAAAATTTCTCTTGGCCTATAGTTTATATGCCAATGTAAAACATTTAATAAATTTTGCTTTTCTTCCCTTTATTTATATCCATTAAATTCTGGTGGCTGTTAGTAAGACCTTCACTAGATCCAAATTTTATGCAACTCCAGTTAATCCTTTCACGCTTTCTCAAGAGCCAACCTTTTTAGCAGTTTGTTATTTTAACTCCTTTGCATTGAGAAACTTCATCTTAATCTCATTTTCTCTTGATAAAACACTGTGAGAAAATAATCACTTTTTTTTGTACTTAGAGGTGTTTCTAAAAGATTTTCTTTAATCTATAGATTATTACAGATCCTAAGATATTTTAGAAGCCATGAAGTCAAACCTATGACAGATACTTTTTTATATGCTTTACCTCCTTCAGTCCTGACCATAAACCTATGACGTGGTAATTACTAATCACTTTTATACCAGAGATAAGTGGGATAATAGTGATCTAATTTAATAAGTTAGCACACTCAGCCAATGACTTACTCCAAATGGTAGGCTATTTCTCCTATATTTTCTTGCCTTCTTACTGATTGACAGTGCCCATGCCTATCAACACGATGCTCCAAGACCAAAAGAATTAAAGGACGATATTAAGATTAAAGAGGTAGTTTAAGGATAAAGATAAGATTGGGTTCCAAGATAAAAACTTCCAAGTCCAGCTCCTGATAAATACCAAGCAGCATGCAGGACCCGGAAAACAAAGATAAACGGCACGCATTCCCTGCTCTTGAGAGTGTCTCAGCCTGGTGGGAAATATAATCATATTATTAATAACAATATGTGAATTGTGGAACCTATGGGATCAAGGAAGACCAGGGCTACTGATGTTTAGGGAGAGGTGAGAAAGATTTTATTCAAGAGAAGACAGTTAGAATTTGGTCTCAAAAGCATGAGCATGAGTTATGCAGAGTGAAAGGAAAGAGTATATTTCAGGAAGGGACAATGGCCTGGGCAAGCAGGCAACATGACTGCAATACAGCCATGACATTGGCAGAGGGAATTACAAAATGCTTCCCATGCTATAGCACCTACCAGGGATTCTGTGCTTTAGGTAATGGGATAGGAAACCCTCACATCTCTTCTTTTTTCCCAGAGAAGTAACATTTTCCAGTTCATTGCTTGAAAGGGAACACTGAGAACATCAAAGAAGAGATTTTAAAGGATATTCAGGGTTCCTGGATAGTTAAGCATCAGCCTTCAGCTCAGGTCATGTCCCAGTGTCCTGGGATTGAGCCCCATGTAGGGCTCTCTGCTCAGCAGGGAGTCTGCTTCTCCCTATGCCCCTTCCTCTGCTTGTGCACTCTCTCTCTCTCAAATAAATAAATTAATTAATGACACTAATACTAATAAAAATTAGAAAGCCTTTACAGGAATAAACCCCTAAGGAATATATAACAAATAGTTGAATTATTTTTTTAACTCATATCCTAATAAAGACTGTAGGGATGTGTGTGTGTGTGTGTGTGTGTGTGTGTGTGTGTAATTTAAAATATTAATAATATATATTTCTAATTATATATTTTATATGTATAAATATATTTTAACATTTTGAAATTTTTTCTTAGTTAAAGATGCATTTTTACATAATGGTAAGCTTATTTTCCTAAGCTATGTATATAACCTCTTAAAATACATTTTCTGCCTCTAGCTCTAAAAATAAAAGTATTTTAAGGAATATTGATTATCCTACTATATATATATATATATATATATATATATATATATATGAATTTTGTAAGAAACTTTTCCTTGTTTGATATAGAGAATCCAAGCATGTCTCTAAAATCATCCTGCTGTCTCAGTAACCATTGCTCTAACAGGCAGATAATTCCTTTATGCTAAGAGATTGTCACTAACATAGCTGTCTCAGCAACTCTGTTAATAATTAAGTAATACTGACGTCTCTTTGAGGTTGAATTCTTGATCAGATGCCTGACTAATATTTTACGTTAGCATATCTGTTTAAAGATAGGAGAATGGCTGTACTGAGCCAGACTAATGATTCACTCAGGTTAGCATTTAGAATTTTGACATCATCACCTTATTTTTCTTCTTAACACCAACAGGAGAGTCTCCTCACCCAAAACATAAGCATTCAAGCTTCCCTTGTACCACTAATTAGTAATTTGTCCAACAACCTCTTGAACATAAATGTAAAGTAGAACTTCCGTTGAGAAGTCTTGGAGAACAGGTAATTGCTTTCAAGCATAATGGCATTGTAATGGAAGAGGAATAATGCATAGTCTGTGGTTCCACATGATGGAACTAAAGCCAAAGATGGAAGAAGCAGAGAGAAAGATTTCAGTTGGCCATAGGGAAAGTTTTTAGAGATGTTGAATTTACTGGGTATATTTAATGGATGGTTAATTAGAAGGAAGTTAAATTTTGGCAGGTGTTCTGTAATGAGAATTAAATGTCAGACACTTGGACTGGAACATTGGTTGTCAAGTAGAGAGAAGGGGCTTAAGAAAAAATAGTGTGTGTATTACTCAGAAAATTGTTGGGGTTATACTGATATTCCTCTTTTCCTCTTTCCCAAGTAGCTGTGAACCACTAGAATTGATATTTGAATTTTCTGTTTCTCTTAGAATTATTTTATTCTCTGGCTTGAAGTAATGCATTGCATTAATTTGAAGGGTACTGTTTGACTTTCTTTTTCATATTTGGTTCATATTAAACACTTTTAACAGTAATATTTGAGATTTTAGGGAAAAAAATAAAGACTCCTCCCAAACCTTGAAACTACTACTTCTCAAATGTAACTTTTCTAACTTAATGGTGCTCAATTTTATCCTTTTCCAAGTCTTCATCTTCTCAACACAAAGTCCTAATTTTATAGATGTATTCATGTGGAAAGCTTACTAATATGCATAATTATAATTTTAAGAAGTCTTTAATTTTTAAAATTCTTTATTAACCCATTGAAGTTTCATTTTCCTTCTAGTACAGCAGACAGATATTTTAAACTTAGGTCACATAAAGTGACTCCTTCATCACAAGCTGTTCAATTTGATATTTCTCCAGGTGACCAAAGCAAATACTAAGAGAATCACCATTTTTGGAACAAATGTTTAATAATGATACTTGTGTTCTGCCATTTGAATTTCCCATGAAGAAAAAGCAAAGTGACTCTTTTAATTAAAGTCTCAAGTATTTAAGACTGTTTAATAGAATTAATCC